>NW_019737090.1:120549-243179 GCF_002891405.2 Cryptotermes secundus | reverse complement strand
ACTAAATTTTAAATTTGTTTACATTAAGGAAACCAGATTTTGAAAGGAAAGACGGCAAGGCATTCACATGCAAACCACAAGTCAGAATAATGGAGAACCAAACTGTGGCTTATTTTATTTTGTTACCTTGTGAGGTGGGATAGCTAATCCAGTAAAATAATAGGCCAAGGACTAGACAATAACAGTTTAATTGCTGGTAGGTGTAGGATGTTTCTCTTTGCTGCCATATCACAGCTTCATATGGGGAATTTTATTCCTGTCACTTTAATGAGGACCGGTATATTGAAAGTAATGTCTTATTTACATAACATACATGGTAGTTGTGATACCGTTACAATTATACGACTTTCTGGACATTATCCATCACCCCATTTTTTATTTAAAACAACGTTTCAGAGACTGAACTCTGCCCCCATCCTCAGGTTAAAGATCTACTCAGTTGGGCCCAATCAACAGAGTTAGTCCCTATCTCTGGATACCAGAACCAGCACAAGACTAGACACTGTATATAATCTGAACACAACATAAATCAGCTACAGGAGTTAAGACACCACATCCACGAGACCTAGCGCCTATGGCCATGCATAATGTAATGGCCAGAGCCAAACTACAACAGAAGCTGAAACTGTCGTGTCAAATTATGATACTGCTGCTTACTTTTAGCATTTTTATATTTTGCTACTTCTTGTTGCAAGTTGAGTGTTGGAAATGGTGAAAGTCCTTCTAGCCTCACAAGTGCAACATCTTTTGCATCTAAAGCCTTGCGTTGCTTATCAAGATTGTAGTAATGTTTCCCACTGACAAATATCACTCGTTGAACATTACAATCTTCTTTTACTACGTCTCCTGCAATAAAAATATATATCAGTTCAGGATACAGTTAAGATAACAGTTTGTAATAAGAAGCAATTATAAACTAATTAAAATATTACAAAGACAAAACAACTCGGTCCAGTGTGACTATTGAAGTCTTTACTACTTGAAAACTTAACAGCCTTACATATTTCAGTCCCTATAGACCATCATCAGAGGGACATTGATACTTTTTTAGAAACTACTATCACAATGGGTGTTTTGAGTGTTAAAATACATATACATACAATGTTTGTAATGCACAATATATACAAAATCCAACTTTTCCAGAACTACAGCAGCTTTCTTGGTATATTAAAATTTTTAAAGTTTTTAAAACTTTGTTATTTAAGTTAAAATTTACAAACAAAGTAGGTTTAGTTTAGTAAAAACAACACAGCATGCTACAAACAAACACAGGATGATACCAAGAATCTCCTTCTCAAGATACAGGTGGCACAAGTTCAGCCCCCATCAAGAAAGACGATAGGAGAAGGGACAGAACCTCAAAAAAGACTGTTTTGTCAATGATGATGGTGATTATGATGATTTTGGAATTCATTAAAATACATCACTAAAGTAACGCCAAAGTAAGAGCAGTAGTAAACTTATCCAACACTTTTTAACATTGTACAAACATGCAAGCATAGTTTGACATAAAACATGGGCAAGAGGATGCTTAATTGTTCTTGCTAAATAAAGCTAAAAGCAGAGACATTCAGGAAGACCAAAATAATGCTGGAATGAACACAACCATCTTCAGGTTTGGGGAATGCTTTAGTTGCAGATGTGCCATGAAAACATTCCTGGATGTGAGGAAAGTTGATGTACATGATTTCAGCTTACCTATAACTGGTACAAATGAGGTGTGCGGTCCCATGTCTGCAAGGCTTGAAGTAGCCTCTGGTAACCGCAACAGAGTTTTGGGAGTCACAAGAATAAGAGGCTTCCTATAATTTTGTATGATCTGTAACCATAACAACCAAAATGCATATGTTTGAACTAGAATACCTTCAATATACGTTTAGAAAGACAATATGTAAACAAAATAAACACTATCTTTATTTTTGTTTCATGAAAAATGAATATTTAAAGAACAATGGCCCAAAAAGAGTATCTTATTTAGCATATAAAAAAAGTAAAGCTATCCCTGTACCAGGACGTGAAGGCCCATAGGGTTGTGAGACGTTGAGGGTCCCACATTATTTAGACAATCGGCTCAAAGATGGCGGTAAGGTTGTCAGTCTTGTTTAATTCCTGGTAGTCATTTCTGTTAGAGGCTGAGTGAACCCCAGGGCTATAGTGCGGCCAGAAGGATTAGGTCAATTGAAAAAAATCCAATGACCTCATCGGTATTTGAACCCGCGACCTTCAACTTGTAGCATAGTGCCTTAACCACTACGCTACCGCGTGCCCCCTCTTCAGCATATATCATGTATGTAATCCTCCCACGAGGAGAAAATACATAAAAAATAAATATGAAAACGAAGCATAAAGCAAACAAAATATTAAAATATCCTTTCACTAAAACAGTCTGCAGTTAACAAAATATCACCCACAATAACCCAATGTTTATAATTATTAAAGACAGACTGCTGCCCACTGCCATATGTTTAACAAAACAGTCGCCAGTCACAATTATTGTTAGGATTTCAGTAAATAAAACAATAGTTAAGGTGATGTTTCCCAAGATACCAAAAATTAAGGTCTGTATAAGTATATTTTAAACACACACCAACCTGTTTTCGAAGCAGATGGAAATATTGAGCTGGAGTGGTAGGATTTGCAATATGTATGTTGACATCATCACCATCTGGCTTAGATTCATTTGAGTCACTCAGTTGAAGAAAGCGTTCCAATCGACATGAACTGTGCTCTGGCCCTGCACCATCATACCCATGTGGTAGCAACACTGTCAAGCCACTACATATCATCCATTTTGCTGCAACAGGCATACAGTATGAGACAGCATATTTTGAAATTCCAGAACTCAGAAACAGGGTAATAAGAACTAGAAAATACATTCCAGTGGAGTACGTCCTTCCTTCTGTTTCTGCACACCTCATTGACCTTGATGTTCATTTATTGCAAATACAGAACTATTATTTCAAAACCAATCACAATACAGATATCACACTATATTGAATCAGAGACTAATTTCCATTTCATCTAGTTAAATATTCACCCAAGTTCAAAAATATTGAACCTGATAACACAGGTGATAACAATTGTATCGTGTGTAAGAGTGAATGTCCAATAAAGATTCGCTGAATCCGAGACCCACGTGAATTTATTTGTCGTGTGACACCCAACACGTGACAGCTGGTGTTAGAAGCGGGATCAGTTCGGATTCTCTGAGACTAATTTAAAAGTTTGGACTTACACATGTAGAATTTGTATAGATCTTAAATGAGACCCATATTTTATAACATACAACTAATTTGTCATTTTTGAGAAAAATGATGAAGTTTAAGTGAACATCATGGTCAAATGGGTAACACTCTTGCTTTGTAGACAGGAGGTCTCTCAACCCAGAGTCTGGTTATCCTGACTGAGATATCTGTGGCTTTCCCTCAGTCCCTCCACACAAATTCCAGGATAATGTTCTGAAAAAGTTTTTCTGTTTTTACTCAGATCTTCCAAGTAAAGGTGGTAACATCTCAATTTAGGTCACAACCACTTCTTCCCAAATATTTTCCAGTTCATTATTACTAGTCATTATTGCTATTTCACCGTACAGTTCCAATATTATAAATAAGAAAGAGATATTACGTACTGTTTCTAACACCCATATTTATTATTCAAGTGACAAATTTGGTACAGTTCACCTAGTATAATACATTTTCGAAAATTCCACCATCAATATAACTGTACTTTGCAACTCGTGTGAGGACATAGCATGTTGCTTGTCTGAGTGCATCTTGATATTCCCATACACCGAAATAGCTCTGTCTGTTCGGAATAGGACACATGTACATATAGAGTTTTTTGCTTAGAATGATCGATACTATGACCTCCCAAAATATTAACCTTTCCTTCTGAGACACTCTATATAGCGTATAGGATTATACTTGCTTTCTCCACTTGCAATGTAGGTGTCTATGGGAATCTGGGCCCCATTACAGAAATCACCAAACTGAGCTTCCCATATGATGAGGTTATTTGGATTTTCAATGCTCATTCCATATTCAAATGCTAATACAGCCTCTTCTGATAAGATACTGTTTGCAACCTGCAAAGAATAGAATTTTGTATTCAGTAATACAAGTTGTGAAAAGTATTACATAGTGTTCATATTTCAACGTGACAAATATTTGTTCACTTTTAAGTGTCTGTAAGTACAATGATGATGCAATTTTTTTTGCAGAGAATCAGCATACAGGTGTCCCTCATTTAGGACATTCCTAATATATACCAATTCAACTTGAGTGGTTTCAGGAACTATAGTTTCAACATAATTAAGGAAAATCTGCATCTGGACATGATCCTGGTTCAGCTGAAACCAATCCACATTAACAAATCCTAGCGTCATGAATTCCATTTCAGCGTTATCTTCCTATCTCATTCAGACTACCACTTTTACCACTTTTGGTACCAAAATCCTATATCAATATTTTATTTATAAAAAGAATTGAAGCTTTCACAGCCACTAAAACTGATAAATTCTTCTGCGTCAACCAGACATGTCAATTTGGAGTTGAACTTAGACTTCAAATTGATGCGTCTGGGTGCCCAAGATGATTTTATCACATCTTATTTCTCTTATAAGAATTCACATAATATGAAGATGTCCTTCTGACCAAATGTTCTGGAATGTATGAGTGTAACACTCACTTCTGACATATGAGACTTTTGTAGTGAAGTTAGTCTTTATAGAATTTTTGTGTACTGTTATTTGTTGGCAGGACAATAAAACATATCAGTAATGCATTCCTTATGAAGTGATGAAGACACATTGCAGCCTCTTAGATTTCATTGCAAGAACAATATTATGTAACCTGTAAAAATCACAATGTTCTGTGTTATATAATGTTCTGAATTCTCTATTTAATTCCTTCTACTTACAGCCATACATTTTCCTGAGCATTTTTCTTTCAGAGACTCAAAATTTATGTCCTTATCTCAAAATATAAGAGATCTCATTTCATAACCAAACGTAACAGTTGACAGAATTTTTGTTTTATAAATACTGATTGTTAATATTTTGGAAAAAAAATACTTGTTTATAATTAATTTGTAAATAATAACAGGATTCACTTTCTTCTATCCTAAAGAAGGAGGCAACATATTCCTCCAGAACAATGGCAGGTATCCATTGAATTATGTAGCGTCTTATAGCAAAAAATTGTAATCTTTGCACTCACTACGATTTAACCTGAAAAACTACAAGATGTTTTCAGCACTATAAAAAGAGAGAACCTTAAAGTAAATATGAAAATATATGCCTCCTAGGAAAACATATTATACAAACCTCCAAATAGCCTTTCTGTGTATCAATCAAATTATTCAGGGGAATGTACATTTCGTTTGTTTTTTGATCAACTAACATAACATGACGATGAGAAAATGTTCCTCTTCCAACATCCTGACCACTGATTCGCACATTATATCCTGAAAAATAACAAATTTTTATTTAATTGCATCTAATGTAGTAAGAATAAGATAATAATTCATTAAACAATACCATGTACACTTACTTACTTACTCATGGAGTTGAGCCCTTCTGGAGGAGCCACCAATTCTATAGCTACTCAAGAATTTCCCATCATTTTATGGAACCTGAAAGTTCATTACCGTGTTCACAAGAGCCCTCCACTGGTCCCTATCCTGAGCCAGATCTATCCAATCCATCCCATCCCATCCTGTCTTTCTCCATTCTAATATTGTCCACCCACCTATGCCTTGGGCTTCCCTGTGGTCTCTTTCCTTCTGGCTTTCCCACCAGTATCCTATACGCATTCCTCGCCTCCCCCATTCATGCTACATTACCTGCCCACCTCATCCACCTTGACTTGATCATTCTAATTATACTTGGAGAAGAGTACAAGTTATGAAGCTCCTCATTATGCAGTTTTCTCCTCACCATAAAAAATCATTATGTTATGAAAATGAACACAAAGCCTCGGACCTGGACGGATTCCTTGGATAAACGACCTAATACCATGTACACACGTAACTAAATGAATGAAGTCATAAATTTCTTTGCGTTCTTAATCTCAAAACTAGATGAAAGTAAACTTCACATTCAAGCTGATGTATCCCAGGAAAAGAGTACACAATACCCACTGGACAGGAGCTGGTCTGCCAGTCATCAGACCCTGGTTGTTCAATCCAAAGGCAGTCACTGTGCCCACTGAATTATTACAACTTACACTAACACACACACACACACTTGTTCTGTTTATTTACATTAAAAATGACAAAAATTATAATTTGAATATATGATAAGAAAAGGGTTTCATTATTTTATGAAATACTGATCTGAAATAAGTGAAAGTAATGTTAAACTTTCAAGATATTAAGCTTTCATGGTGACTGTGAAGTTCATAAAATGTTCTTGGGCTATTAGCCATGCCAGTTGGTTAAAAATTACTGACATTTAAGAGTCTGATAGGGTCAGAGACAGTCCCTGGAACATCAGTAATTTTTAACCAAATGACATGGCCGATAGCTCAAGATTTTATCAATATTATATTTTCTTTAGAAATAACGACAACATGAACATATATAAATGTTATTACCTTGGTAAAGAAGCGATCCCATAGCAAGAGCCTCTGCTGTTGCCCAGTCAATTTTAGTTCCAGTAGAGATTTTGTTCAAACGTGGACTGACATGAGTTTTCAGCAAATGAGGATGGATATTCTGAAATGTAAACCCATAATGAGCTGAGAGAGTGAGAGTCATCATAACATGTCACACTTTGCTGTAAGGTCTTTAGAGGCAGTCGTTTATCACAGGGCTTATTTGAGTTACAAAATGGCAAATTATAAATTGTTCTGAAACTTTACCCAGTTTTTACTTGAATTATTTGAAGGAAACTAAAGAACTGTCCATGTAGAAGTGAAAGCCTGATAGTGCTAAGCAAAGGGTAATGCTATGGGTTATCTTGCCTCTGTGCAAAAATATCATAAAACCAGGAAACAAGCAACATCACATGTCCTAAGAGGTTCTATACAGGAATATTCTTTAAAAATGCACCCCCCCCCAAATAGAGACATATTATTTCCTCTTATTCCCATTTCGTACAGAAAAATATAATGTTTTTATGTGATTGTAAGTATGTAAGTGCTGCCTCCATCTTCACCCCTTCTTCTACCCTGAAGACAGAGGCAGCAGGGTCCTCCAAGAGGTTAGTACCTCTTTACCAGACTACAGTGAAGTCACATCCCACAAGACCATAATCTTAGCACTCACTGCTGTGGGAACCTCACATTTCTCAAAAATAGCTGTTATGATAACAGAATACTGTAAAATACATCGTAATGTAATTACATGACATCTGGAAGAGTTCTTATTTTGACAAGTGCAACAGTATGAAGTAGTTCACTCCTTATATTCTGCACCATCTCTTATGTTATAGATGATGTCATATGCATTTAGGAAATAATAATAGACTTACAAAATCTTGAGGGTAAGTGACTGATTTCTCCCCAACATATCTGAGTATGTCCGACTCTAGCCCAGTGTCCCACACTGTAAGAGCAGCATCAGCCTGGTGGATTCCTGCCCAGTGCTTCCTGAGAAAACTTTCCTGCAATCATGACCCATAGATCAAGCAAATATGTCATATATCCCATTGCTGAATTCTGTTTGAGATCACATTTTTTTGCACATGTTTAATACTAAAAAACTTTAATCATTGAATGAGGGAAAAAATATTTGGGAAGTGCATACTTATGATATCTCAAGACTGTGCTATCATTGTGGTCACTGGTGTCCACTAGAGACCCTTTACATCATGCCATGGTGGTCACTTGTGTCTGCTGCAGACCCTATTTTACCTTGTGCCATGGATGGAGGTCAGCAGTGTCCATTCTGTAATGCTTGGATATATCGTCTTGCTGCATACGGTCTCTAAGAGAGTAGGTTTACTATAGCTTATGGGTACCACAAAATCTGTCAGTGTATGATAGTTCATAACAGGTTAAAAATAGCATATATATATCATCTTTTAGCCTGGGGCAGAAAATATAAAAAATAATGATGGCTTGGGACAAAAAAAAATATGAAACTTCAGTCAACATGGAAATGACTCCTTGGATGTGGTTATTTCTGAGCTAATCTTCTTGGAGACTACCGTGTTATCATAGAGGAGATCTTGATGCCTCAGTGACCCAGAAGGCTATGCTGGCAGGACCACCCATTCCAGACAGCTCAGAAATTAGGGACCAGATGAAGTGCAGCCCCTGGTCCTCCAGGTTGGGAGTTGGGCGTGGGACTAATAAGCCCACCCCAGAAATACTTACTGATACGAAACCTTGAGAGAACCATGGAGGAGGCCAAGACCCTCACAAGGTTGTAGCGCCAGTAAAAACGAAGACCTCCCATGAAAATATATGGTTGTTTATAACACAAGAAAAATGGATACTCTGATAGGATGCACATCCAAGCGAAATGAAAGACTGATGGAAAAATCTTCTTGAAATGTTTTGTAGCAGAAAGGAAGATGTGAATTTTTATTTAATGGATGGGTATCATTGTATTTAAAAAGATAATGGTTGCTATTCTGTCATTATATGTGTTAGCAGTTACAAACAGGAGCAGAGTATGGCAGTGGAGGGTATGTCTGAGTTGCTATAGTAGTGTTCACATCTAGACAGCAGTACCACTTGGTACATACTCTTAGTCTACATAGTTCAGTGCCTTAGTATACATTTCCAGAACCTTTCAAGTTAGTGAGGTCAGCTGTTTTTGACAAATTTATTTTTCTGGACAGTAAATTCTGGACATGTTTTTCTCAAAAAGATTTTTAAGTTCCACATTCAATGATGTTGATAACAGCAACAATATCCAATGAAATTTCAGTGGGCTTTATACAAATTTAAAATTTAATAATTATTGCTGTTCTGGACCTTTAATTGACTAAATGGATATAGGCCAAATATTTTATTCTTGTAGTCAACTTATTTATTTTACCTGTTTTTCTTTTTCTTTCTAAAATCAAAGGAAAAAATGATCAGGGTATGTGGAACATATGGGAGAGATAAGAAATGAGTACAGAATTTTGGTTGGAAAACCTGAAGGGAAGAGATTATATATGGTAGCATAATATTCAAATGAATCTTAACCCATTGTGTGGGGATGTAAGGAGTGACCTGTGATATGTAATGAGATTGTAATTTCTCTAACTAATAATTTCCAGTATCTAAATTATTTATTTGTTACCTGGGGAATATATGTATCCATAGATTTTAATGTATCATTCAGCCATCCTGAATGTTCAGCAACAATTCTTTCGACCTCTTCCTTAGTCATTACACCTTCCTTCACTAGGACATCTGCATACATATCTGGAACAGTTCTATTTTACAGATAAATCAGATGAACTATAGGAACATATGTAATCAATCATGCTGAATGTTGTGCAAAGTAAGCTTTAAGAGGGCAAGGTTATGATAATTATAAGAAAGAATGGATAAATAAACCCTTTAATAAATGGGGGACATACAGATGGATTATGTCTCACTCCATCTTTAAGAATGATTACAAAATTTTTATTAGGAAACCTAATGAAACGATCTTTATGATCATTGAAGTTCTCATGGCAGTGAATATTAAAGCTATAGTCTTCTGTAATGTGACACTGTGTGGTTTGGTAGATAGAGCTACCCTGAAAGCAGTGAGTAGGGTCCTCCAAAACAATGGTGCTTGCCTACTGAACTACACAGCATTATGTGCAAGAAGATCATAAGCTTAAAAGTACAGTTCATCAAAAAAAGGCAACATATTGTATTTTCCTTCATATTTTGCGACATATTTGCAGCATTACCTCCGAGCTTGTATGATATTGTATATAGCTGGGTTTGTAAAAGTAGGGTCATCCAGCTCATTGTGTCCCCACCGTCTGTAACAGTTAAGGTCAACAAATATATCTTTGTGGAATTTTCTTTGGTATTCACAAGCTATACGAGTTGCTTTCACCACCATCTGGAAAAAAATATATTAAATATGTTATAAAAACAAATAAAAGTGCTCAGTTTATCACAAATAGAGCCAATTCGAAAAACCAGCCCAACCTCCAATATAGCATTCTAAATATGTACAGTAAGTAATACGGTTGGATTTGAGGTCCTGACAGTGGTGACTATGAGGAATCTTTGATGCGATGATGCGTAATCTTGTGGAAGTTCACCAATGTGTTTGAGGAATGTACTGCCTTCATCCCTTCATCTTTAGGGCCAAAGAGTAAGTCAAGAAGGAGACACCAAATATTTTCTTTGAAAAGTCCGTGATTTACAACTGGACTACATAGCATTACATCCCAGAACGTAATAGTCCTCACGTAATACAGTATTTAAAAGAAGCATTTGTATTCCAAGTAGAAAGTTAAAGTTGTCTCTCTGCTATTTTAAGGCACTAATAAGCCTTAATTTATGTTAGGCCTATATGATTATAAAATTTAAAATGCATCAAACAAACCTACCTCTGGAAAATCGCCATTGACATGTAGAACTGGAGCTGAGATAATCTTAGCAAGGTCAGTGCAATATCTGGATGATCGTCCCCTGTCAGGCGGAGTTGTGAAGCCCAGCTGATTGTTGACAGCCAGATGGACTGAACCTCCGACCTCAAAGTGTGGAACCATACTTAGTTCTAGCGTTTCCTGATTCACTCCCTGACCACTAAAAGCTGCATCACCATGAACCTGATGATGCACAATGTTATGTCATGCAAGGATAATAATTATCATTGTTACTCGTACCCACAATGAATTTACACCTCCACGTTCATTTGGCTATCGTAGATTTACCAACTGGTCTCATCCCTTCAGGGTTCAAACCAAAATATTGCATGCTGTGCCCATTTCATCCTTCTTGATTTTATACCATACCCAGTGTTGTCATCATAGGCCCCCCACACCCCTACCCCAAACATATTCATGTCAGGCTCACCTGCAAGTTCAGAACTTTGTTATTCCACTCAGCAGAATGTATTTGGCAATATCCTCCCTGTTTTAGTGTCTGTTGTCGGGCTCTTGTTTTACCCATGGACACTGGATTTGCTGCCTGTAAATAGCACCAGTTGCTTTCTAAGGTGGTAATTAAACTTTCAGAGATTAAAATTTAAATGTTCCATACTGTTAACATGAAGTGTCACTAATGGATTGAATATTAAGCCAGCTGTGGTTCAAAGAAACATCTCTCAGACATGCGGAGTACTGTGGATATGTTGAATAAGTAGTCACAAAGAGACTAAATGGGCAGTCTTTCAGCTTGAAGATCAGGTGTTCAGTTAATAATAATAAATCCATGGAGTAGAATTCTTGAAAACCTTAGTCACTCAGCTGGCAAAAATATTCCCAGCTGCTATGAAGCCAAAAGGTTAATTATTTTGTTCACAAATGCATGCCACTGAACATGATCCTACTTAACAGTCATTCACTGTATATTATAGCCTGTTATTGTAATATACAATGAGACGACCCATATAAACGTGAAAATGCCACTGTGATGCTTCTTCTAGAAAGACGCAGACTTCTTTCTCATGTATCTAGAGCTAAAAATCTATATATGAACATCCATGGCCTAATTCACAGTTTGGAACTTGCATTAATTTGAAGTGAAATTCACAAAAGTGGGCTGCCACCCTTGAAATTAATTTCATTCTTTATGTTTTGAAGCAAATAAAGCCAGGCTATACACTGCAAACTGTTGTGGGAACATCCCACATACTAACACGCGGTTTTGCCAGTATAACAGACAGCAGTCACTCCTAGTCAATATCACATTGCCGCACGTTACTGCCACCACTCGTATTTATACAGCACTCGATGTCCAGCCCACCTTTAGATCATCACGTGCGCTATTTTAGAGCATCGACAATCCAACACTGTTACATTTCACAACATTTTCACAACTTAATTGAGTGTAATACCTCTAAGTGAGAAGGTCCTGGCACCATTGTTACATGAAGTGTTTTCCCATTAATGGTGAGATCAACAGAAGATGCTGAAAAATTAATATGATAATTAGAGATTACTTCAAATAGTGGCGCAGAGAGAATTAAGCCTTTAAAATTTGTGATCTGAGATTCTGACGGGGGAGTATTATAATTTTCTGGGATGTCACGTCTTGTAGTTTGGTAGATAGGTGCCAATGTGCTGGAGGAGCCTGCTACTTTGATCTTTAGGTTAGAAGATGAAAGCACTGTCTTCTTCCAAAGTGCTAGTAGCCATGTACCAAACTATATGGTGTCACAACTTAGAACACTATAATCTTGATTTTTAATATTGTCTAAAATCAGTACTTTACTTACTGAAGTGACTTGGAACATCTCCAGTAGCTTTAACATATTCTGGGAATTCTGATATCCCTTTCAACTTTCTGAAGAGTTGGGCCGGAGGAAACAGAAGCATTCCAGTAAGGAGGTTCAGGCGCCCACGATGAGGCATACACATTATCACCTGTTCCACGCCAGCTTATGAAATTTAAATCAAATTAACCATTTAGCACCAGAACATGGATGCTTACAGAGGGAAGAGCAAAATGCAAGTAGTGGATATGATTTTTTAAAAAAAAAATACTAAGAGGGAGAAATAAAAGATAGAATTAGAAATCTTAGAAGTTATAATACAACATTTTTTATAGAGATGGAACAGAAACAACTCCAATGGTTTCCCCATGTAAAAATAACTGATAATGAATCAGAAATTCATTCATTTGTTTCCTTTATTTTCCATATATCCATACAGGTAAAAAGCCTAGGATGTGGAAATTGTCCCTTTGAAAGGAAGGATTGTGGGAAGATAAAAGTGATTAGAAACTTTCTGTCCATAAACCCATATAAAATGGAAACTCTTCTACAAGAAGAAGAAGATAAATTAATGGAAACGTTTAGGTTACCAAACCAGTAAAATGAGTGAATTGAAACATAATCTGTAAACAATGTTTTTACAGTAACATGAAATGGAATCTTAACTCGCGGAAAATAATTAATGATTAGTGATTAATATTTCTGTCTTAAAAACTGTTATTGATTGATATCTTTTATAGAATTGTCGTATTAAATACAAAGTGATATTTATCATCTTGTGAGATATGAGAATGGGCAAGACTATTTCTTTTAAGGTACAATATTTGCATTTGTCCGAGAAAATTAAGGAAAACCATCAAAGATCTGTAAAGATAGACTTGGATTGTATATTTCTCAGATAAAAGCCAGACAAGCTACCACTGGGTAATATTCTCATAAGTGAATTATTATGGGGCTAAAGACTGTTGTATTTCCATTAGTGCTTATAGTTGCTAAACATTATTACACATTAATCACATGTTACCTTTATTTTGTATGGTTGTGAAACAATGTCTGTTACCCTGAGAAAAGAAAACAGAGTATTTGCTTCATGACTAATATGTTCCACTCTGGATTATTACAATAATTAAATCAAGGGAAACATAATCTGAAAATGTATGGACATAAAATTTTGTACACAAAACTCTCTTGGAAATGGAAAGTTGGAAGGCAAAGAAAGAGAACAAAAGGTAGTATTAAAAGTGGTGTTGGTGAGGTAGGTTGTGAAATAGGAATTTAAGTCTCTTGATAGGCTTTATTAGGGAGGTTTTTATTAATGGTGCTGATCTTTAAAGTTATTTTTTGGTGAATGCTGAAAAACAGTAAATGATTCTAGGCATCAGGTATGACATGGCCTACTTTTTCTTTCCGTATTCATAACAGCTCACAAATCAGTATTCTGTATGTACCATTTGCTGATGTGTTAAAAAATTCCGTGAAAAATCCCATCATGCTCTCTGCACCTTCTCCTCCATACCTCTTCACTGTTACAAACTTAGTGGCTAGGTAATTGTCAAATGCCTGTGATTTTAGCATTTCTTTAGCCAGGTTTCTCCTTGTGTCACGGTCAAGCTCTTCCACTGCTGATTGTTCCATTTGTTGTGCAAACCATTCCACCTCTTCTGCATCCTGAAATTTTCCAAATTCTCCTATACACATTTGTTTTTCTGTGCTTATTGCAATAATGTTGACAATATACACAGTTCTGATCAAAATATTAGATTAAGATAGGCATGGTCAGGAAGAAGGAAACACATGCAGACCTATGAAGTGTAATGCTAACTACTGGAAAATGCCCTTTCTCATTTCACACCACAAGGAGCAGAAAAGCCATGGCTAAGATTATGATGTTCTAACACTATGAATGTCAGTGTGGTTGATTCATAGTACAGTGTGACTTCTTCTGATATAAAAGCTATCCCTGTAACAGGCCATGGAGGCCCATAAGGCGGTGAGACGTCAAGGCTCCCACGTTTTCCAGACAGTTGGCTCACAGATGGCGGCGATGTCAGCCTAATGCACCAGCCACCCTTTACTCCCAGGAAAATTCCTGGTACTCATTTCTGTTGGAAGCTAAGTCGACCCCAGGACCATAGTGCAGCTTGAAGGATTAGGTCAACTAAAAAATCCAATGATCTCATTGGGAATCAAACCCACAACCTTCCGGCTTGTAACATAGTGCCTCAACCAATTATCCTACTGCGTATCCCCTGTTCAGATATAGATAGAAGTAAAATATTTTGAGCTATGCTCTGTTAACTTTCATTCCTTAGTATTTGGCACAGATAGCCTACAAAAGTTTGTAGATATATTCATCAGTGTGTGTCCTCTTGAGGACACAACAGAGTTTACAAAAGGAGGCCAGTTCTTCCCACATGTCATTTAGCAACACAACTACGATTTGCAAGAAAGCTGTGGTGCTCTTATGTCTGGCATTTTGAGTGTTCACTCTCCCACTGATGTCAAATATTGCCCCACCCTAAAACAGCAACCTGTTTAAATTACATGCAACTCCATTTGCTTGCATAACATGCATAAACAAGTAAGACACAGGGTATACTTTACTAGCTGCTGTGCACTCATAATTGTTAGATATCCCATGACTCACAAGCTGCACATGTACAGTAACAAACACGTTTTATTAACACGCAACAGACAAGAGATGTACCATTTACTGCACTTTACTTTTATCCATATTCAAATGAATCACCCTTCATAGAAAAAATACCTCAAGGTAACTGAATTCTGCACTCATGGTGTTACTGTAAGTCTTCTGTAGAAAACTGATTGCATCAGCCACTGTACCCTCTGCAATTGGTGCATACAGAATCCCACTGAATGTAAACCTGTCATTTTCTTTGAGTCCGTAGTAGCCAAGTTCAATCTCTGGTACAATGCTGCAACATACCACTCTGCTCATGTAAACATATCCTAATAGCTCAAAATACAGTTTATGTCTGTCAGAGGATCTCTTGGTGTTATGTCCTCTAAATACTAATTAATCTTCCACTCTAGAATCATGAACTAGTAAAAACTATATGAAGAAGCCACTGACTGAAGTATACACAATATTTTATTCCCATAATATGCAAACTCGGGATAATATCATAACTTAAGGACTTTTCTTGCCTATTTTTATTTCATTTTTTTTTATCAGCTGAAATTGAAAATAGTTATGTGAGATTTGAGATTCTTGTGGCAGGCATTATGAAGAATAGCATCTTCTGGAATGTGCTGCCATGTAGTCTGTGGAAGTTTACCAACATTTCAGAGGCATATTCCTCCAATATGTAACTAACATCTGCTAGACTACATGGTGTCAGGTCCCAGAAGATGGTACTCTGCTAGAAAGTAGTGTATTATTAAGGAACCGATCAATTAGTCACACTTGTCCCATAACCATAATATCTTGAACTACAACACCAATTTAATTGGCTTTAGATATTCAAGTTAAGGCTTTGTTTATCATGATGTCATAATAAAGTCAATTTCAGTATATGTTACTTCAGACTGTGAATAAGTTGAAGAGTTGAGTTTCATGATAAAGTAATAATATTTATACATGTAAACAAACCTCTCATCTGTAATGGCAATAGGATTAATGTTTGCCTTTTTGTGCCCATGTTGACGGTAAGCTGTCACAAATCTATAGAAATTACTTTGTTTTATCTTGGATTCTAGTGCATCAGAAGAAACTGTAAAGAAGGACATCATTGGTCTGTTACATGAACTCAACAATCACTTGTGACTTGAAAAAGATCCTACTCATAAGTCAGAAGAATTTCACGGACATGTTTACTGACGTTAACATAAGACAGACTCTAACAAGTGCTGGAAGCCATCCAGAAACACAAGGAATTATTACCATCTTACAAACGAAGTTCACTGTGTGACTGCAATATCTGATATTATCTTTAATCTTCATGTTCCTTTGGACCTCTAAAAAACATGTCAGGAATTAGAACTGCTGCTATTTCATATAAATGTCTGTCCTTGTATTAAAAATTAATCAGCAGTGGAAAAAACTGCTCCATCATGGGTTGGACATGGCCTGTGGGCAACCTGGTGGTCATCCTTGCTGTTGACATTAATCCAGCCATGTTTGCTGATGGCTAAAGATTTATACTTACAATATATATATACAAGCTCATTTCACCTCCAGCAGTAAAATTAAAAATATCTAAATAGCCAACTTTTAGGCTCTGAACAAGGTTCCATAATATAAACACATTGTTAAAATCCTCCATCTCCATTTATTTCATCTCACTTAGGTCTGTATAGTTTATTTAATATTTTATTTTCAACTATTTGAATTTATTGCAAGAGGAACTCCCACTGATGTGTTACATAAAGGTAGTATTTTCATGAAAGCATTAATACACGTACGAGTATATGCAGATAACATATTGAATTTAGTAAAAGTGAAATGGAAATTGAAGACAAACTATGATAATAGAACCTCATTATAAAGGAACACAGACTGAAAATAAGTTGCATAAGACAGCGATTATGGAAATTTCAAGGAAACCAGACACAAAACTATGAATGAAATGTTACAGAACATAGGGACCCAAAATAATATAAAATAACAATCTAGAAGGGTACAATGATACCAACATATAATGCCAAAACATGGATCATTATGAACAGAAACAAGCAAAATCCAAACAGTTGATATGCAAATATCTAGATGTACTTCAAGAAAACAATAAGGGATTGAAGTAAAAATTAAACTTTCAGAGAAGCTGGAATTCAAAATTTGTCACTTAATGTTAGAAGATAAGTGATTGCAATGGTTTAGCCACGTTAAAAAGAATGGATAAGAAAAAGAATGCTGAAAAAGGCCTAAGGATTTCAGTTTCAAGGAAGGAGACATAAGGGACACACTCAGAACAAGTTGGTTTAGTAAGGTTCCGGAAGACACCAGTGAGAAAGGACATGGCTGGAAAGAAATTGAATATAAAGAATGTGAAGAAATAAGAGGATGGAAATTTTAATCCACTGATTCACAACAGAAATAATATTAGAAGATGAAGAAGTTTTTCATCATTGGCTGTAATCCAGCAGTGGATAATCCATGCATTGGAAGAATTTTTAACATGATCGCTGTTATAAATTGTTCTAAATTAGAAACAGGAAGTCTTAGATCTTTGAAAAGTACTTTAGTTTATACCTACCTTTATGTGTGTTTCCCTTGCGTGGACAGAATCCATACACACCAAAATTACTATGGTAATTCCTTACATAACAATCATGAAGCCTGGGTAGACATAACCTTGCATGGAAACATGCTGACCTTGAATAGCCTCTATTGTCAGACAGAACAGATTTAAACAACACTGTCTGACATGGTTTAAATCTGACACCCTTTCTTACACATCTGGCATATTGGCCTAGTCTCAAAAATAAGATCTCAAACATATTCTTTCACCTATTTTACCACCTGTCTCTAAATCATTCTTCCTGTCACACATGCAAAATACTATAGTCAGTATATCTTGCTTCACAAGATGGTGGCACATGTGTCACATATATTATCTACTTGCAAAACATACAACCATATGTGTTTGCTATAATTTGTTGTATGATATTATGGTCAACAGAGTACTCAGTGTCAGTTATGTTCAGTGTTTTGAAGAATGGTAGTAGTTGACCTTAGAGTTCACTTGAACCCATTGGAGATAGATAAAAAGTTTAGTAAGACTATCATAAGGTCAGTAAACCCAGAATTCTGACATTTATATACTGCATGGAAAATGTCACTTCATAACACCCAAAAATGAAAAACACATTGTATAACCATAAATCCAAATTTTATTAATGAAGAATGTAAAAAAAATAACAGTAAGAATACCAGTGCATTAAAATGTATTTTTGTGGTATAACTTTCATTAAATCTACAAAATGTATTTTATAGAGAGTATGACTGATTGTCAGTCAGCTTATTGTCCATATGCTGTGTTGTAATACAACTATATAAATGGTTTGTGAAAGACAAAATAGCATTCTTAACAATATTTATACTGATCAGGTTCCACCTGAAGATGGAGACAGACCCCAGTCACTGAAATGTTGTGTGTTGTAAACAAAAACAGGATGATGAATAATGTCCAGAAACACAATAACTGTATGAATATTTATAACTTATTGTTTATTGTTTATTGTTATTAACATTAAATGGAACATACATCTAAGCTTTCAAAGTGACAAAGAATGATAAAATCATAAAATTTTCTCAGGCAACAGTCCACATCAATTTATAGTCAGAATTGAACATTTCAGAGTCCTCTACCTCCATCTTCAGGGAATGATTTAGTGGGTAAATTATCTTGTTCATTGTATACATCATCCAGGCCCAACTTTCAAGGACAACTAACGACTTTCTCAGGTCTCCTTGAGGCAGATGGTTATCTTGGGTGGGAAGCCAGTACAAGTAATGCCATTTGATAATGCACTACAGTAAGAACTTCGGCAATTAAAACCATGCAGGAAGGACAAGGTGCATTGAAGTTAGGGTTGTCAGATACAGACAATGATACAATGAAGAATCTACTTTCATTATTTGATATGATGTAAAATGTAATGCTGATGCCTCATTTTATGCTTTTGTCCATGTATTTTCTGACAAGAAATATCTAGCTTAAGTAATTTTTTCTTCCGCCTGTCTTTAACCCTTTCCTTGTTAAATGTGACCTATATTGCCCTTAAAACAGATATCTAGTGTGTGTCAGTATCAGCTAAAAAAGAAAGAGCTCTCTGCAGTCCTCTTCTACTCAGTTCAAGCCATATATCAGTACTTCTTGAAAGTTCAAACTTTAGGTTGTCATGGAAGTGTTAAATGAACGCAATTTAGAAACAAAATATTCAATGTGTCAGATGTTCAAATGCAACAATAAAATGGGATTGTCAGGAACTCTCTAGTTTCAGTCTGGTTTTTCAGTAATGTTGAGAGAGCTTTAAGCTAAGTTCTCTGACATTCTGAATATATAATGGGCAGACATGGCTTTCAAATAATGATAATTTTGTATGTGTAAAACATGGAGATTGTGTCCACTGGACAGTTGAATTAAGGCAACTGTTTGTTTTCACTGCAGGTCTGGTGGGATTATGGCTATATCCACATTTTCCTCAGTGTTAATGAGCATAAATTATCAGTGAGCAACGTCATGGTAGCAGGTTATGATGAAAATAATGACAATTCTAATTTGAGCCTTCACCATTCTGACTTACCTATAAATAAAATGTTGTAGTATATGAGACTAATGTATGGTCTCAGAAATTTGCTTTATTGAAAATAAGTATAAATATTGCCCCACATAGATTGGTGTTGCAAGTAACGTTGCATTATATCTCGGGGAAGGCGCTGCCTATCACGTTCTTGCTTTGGTAGCGGTAAGTATGTGTTCTGATGCTGAAGTGCTTGCCTGCCATGCGCACATGACACTTCTGATCAGGGTGCACAAGGAAGCACACTGTGTACAGAGCCATCTCCAACTCAGGACTTGTACCAACAAACATGGAGCCAACAGGTTTCATCACATTGGCCCACTTGTAGTGAATTTTCAAGATCGCTCCTTTCTAGAACATAATTTGAAATTCCTTACAAATGAATCAACATAAAGTGTGCAGAACATATTCTTCTAAAGGACAGCAGGAATACTTAGAACATGAACAAAATAAATAACAATTTTATTTATGTGCTTAATTTGATGAGAACATAAAGTTCCTATTGTATTATCTTTCAGTAGTAGTCATGTAAGGAAAACAAAAAAAGGTTATGGAATTTTAGTCAGGAAACCTTTTTCAAAATAGCAGCAGTAGTATATTAATGGTGCCTCAGCTGCGGTGACTATTTGCACATATGCAAGAACTATTTCCTCAGAATAGTATTCTTAAAGCATTATACAAATATTTCAAAGTAACGTGTATACAGTACAAAGAACTTAAATTCAGAGGGAAACAAACATTTAGCAGGAAGTATTTTGTAGATGATAACATCTTGTTNTTCAAAACAATCACGCGAAAACTGAGATGGTTATAGTAACGTAATACAGATATCGATCTTAGTGAACTAGGTTATAAGCATGTGAATGGATTGGACTAATTCAGGATCATGTCCAACTGCAGGACTTCGTATTATCAATGTTGAATACTTGAGTTCAGTTACCAAATGGCTGGTTCCTCTGGGTTCTTATGTATGTGCTACCCCAAGGAGATTAAACCTAGCTCATGGTAAACAAAAATGCTACAGAATTTACTCTGTACTTTTTCTAATATATATGCTAGCTATAGCTGTTAAGGTGATATGCAAATATTATAGTGAGTTTCTGATGTGATTCAAACCCTCATTCCTAATTGTGTCTCTGATTATTCCATGAGTAACCTTTAATTTCTTAGTGGCCTCCGTAGTCTAGAGGTAACGTTCCCACCTCATGACTCGTAGTACACGGGTTCAAATACCCGGCAGAGGTCGTCAAATTTTTAAGGGCGGAAAAATTCAGGGAACAAGTCCTCCGGGAGGGACTTTAAGCCGTGGGTCCTGTGTCGTAGCTTTATGGCATGCAAAAGAACCTCATATCTCCAAAGGAGGTCACTGAGCCAAATTAACGGACGTTTCCCGCCCAACAGCAATCTCTAATACCTCTGGTAGATGGGGGAAGCATTATAGATACCTCTCAGCTAGTAGAGCCGGTCTCGCTGGCTGGGCGGGACTGATGGTAAGCACCAGTACCAGTAGGATATAGAGACTGGTAGAAATCATAGAGGGAAGCACAATGGACCAATACAGGTCTCAGTGCATGGGGAAACCCACCCTCTCCAATAACTAACTAACTAACGTTTAATTTCTTAATTTTAGCATTATTCTTTCTTTAAAGTTTTAGCTACTGTATGGGTATTGCGGTGCTGACAAGGATAGCAATTCTATCCCAGGCAAAGAACAAATACTTCTGCTTCTTAGTGATAATATTTTGACATGTGTATGCATGCGTAAAACAGTCTGAAACAATGCTGGAAAGCAGTATGATAAAATGTTCAAATATATGTGTTAGAGAAAGAAATAACAAGGGACATATATATTCTTCAATGAGATAATGTAGCATGAAATAATCTGATGGAAGCAATATGTTTCTCCCAAATGTCAGCAAACTTCTGCCAGACACATTGCAGAAGATAGTACTTTGCAATATCTCTTAAGATCCTTGTAATTTTCAGTTTTTAGTAACCTTTCTCCTAGAGGTTTTCCATGAACACTTTTCATGTTCAACTCATCACAGCCTTCTAGAGTTTACATTTCTGACAATACTCATACATGATCTACTGAAATCATGAGGTTCCTTGTCATGTAATAACCTAAACTGCTAAATTGTTTACTTTAAATACTTTTTAGGTCAGAGCATTTTCCTCAGCATTTTATTTTCAAATATTTGTAACTTATTTTCTTTCCTCAAAGTAAGCTTACCCCTCCAAGTTCGAGTTTCCTAATGTAGCCCAAGTAGTCTGCCTGCTTCTGTGCCTCCTCAGTACCAAAGAAGATCCAGTTGTGCAGTCCAGAAATCTCGCCCCGTTTCAGCTCCCCAAGAAACACATGTTCAAATGCACTAGATCCCATCTTGCCACCTCCTCGGGAATACATGGTGAACCAGATCTGTTTCAGCGCCTCCTTCTGAGCTCTAGGATCCCTACTCACTAAGCCTGAAATACAAAGAAACAAAAGGTTGTCGTACAGCAAGCAGAGAAAAGTTTAGGCAGTTCTTCTAATTGGTACCATTAATGTATTCAGAACAAATATATTCAGAAGCAGGAATTATGCTGTAATAGACTCCTGTTTCATTCAAAACCTGGCTAAGACACCTGCTATCCTAAATTTATTTTATGTTCTTTTTGGTTCCATTAGACAAATGCTGATATATACAGTATGCGCCAAAATATTCAGTACTGAAATGAAAAGACGTCCTGTTGATACCGCTGTCTATTCATGTGAAGGCCCCTTTCATGACAGAACCTTCTCAGATCCTGAAGAAATGGTCCAATCACCATGTCCCTGTAACATTCTTGGGTGACGGTAAGAGCATTGCCTTCCTCATCCTCAATGAAATAGGGGCCTAATATACCGTGTGCTGAGACAGCACTCCATATTGTCATACGTGCACTATGTAGCGGTTTCTGGACGATAACATCTGGCAGCTCAAAACCAAGGAAGTGAGTTGTCTGGCGACCACTTCCATATGAGTGCAAATAATACTCAACTATGAGTACTTTTTCCTCCATTGAGAGACCAATTTCCAACAAAAACTGCACAACAGAACTTCCTTTTCACTACTGGGAACACCTGCGGCTGGAGCTATGCCCCATCGACAAACACACATGCACGTTCTAGATGTGCGAGTTTCAGTACTGATATTTTGGCGCACACTGTATTTTAGAGTAGGCTGTAACCATTTCTGCACCCTTTTGTTTAGTTCCCTTAGTGGGGGGTGGAGTCCAACTGGGTCCACTCAGCACGGCGGCCACTGATTGACCTACAGGTACTGTAGCCTGCCCCGGGTGATTATGATGATGGAGAATTTGGTGGAATGAAGATTGGCAAGGGAAACCAAAGTACTCAGAGAAAACCCAGCCCAGCGCCACTTTGTCCACCACAAATCCCACTTGACCAGACCCAGGATCGAACCCGGGCCGACGCGGTGAAAAGCCAGCGACTAACCACTAGAGCTATGGCACGGCAATATATAATTTATAAACACGATGTGATTTCTCATCCAAAAAATCAATACCCAGTGTAACTTTACAACCTAAAAAGTGTCAAATTATATGTTTTTGTTGTGGCATTGTTTAATCTTGAAGGCTTCATCAACAAGAAATTTCAGGAACAGATGAATAAATATATATTTCTGAGAAAAACAGTTCAGTGTCTAAATTCATAATAACATGTATGCTTACTCATATATTTGGAATTATATGCAAGGAATAAATAAGACTGAGGCATGAAGTCAGTGACTTATTCTGCTGTTACAGATAATTTACAAATTTTGAGGCAGATAAGAAAAACTGTTCTCGCTATTACCACTAGTTTAACGTGTCTAATTTCTAAAAGGAAAGTTCCTAATTTTATAACTTAACAAGAGAAATGGAAACAAATTACATCTCTACACTGTTACCATCGGCCTACTCAACGGTGATTTTCTGCAAAGTTTCGTAAGGTTGTTGGATGAGAACATATTTGAAGTGGAATTTTAAGAACTATGAAGACAATATAATTCTTAAAAAAAAAGAAAGCTTTAATCTTGTAGAAGGTCATGTCCTGTAGTCTGGTAAATTGTTATCTCTGTTGCAGGACACACTGCCCCTATCTTCAGTGTAGCACTTCTGTCTTCCATATGGATGCAATATGTTCTTCTGTGATGTCCAAGTGAAATAATTAACAATGTACCTTTGTCTGCCAGGAAATGCATGGTGTGTTTCATTACAGGTGTGGCCATGAATGAGTCTAACAGACTGTTCTCCTCAGACAGCTCAGCAGGCGTGACATGCTCATTCACACCTACATCACGGATGTAGTTATCGTACAGCAGACGTAGCTTTGATATTGTTGGAATCTGGAGTACTCGACTGTTGATCACAAGAAGCCTGCAAACAAGGTAAGTTTCATTTATGCATCAACTTACATATCTCTTTCAAAACAAACTTGCACCAGTAAGCTGGACAAAGACAAATGTGAATAAGGAAGAGGAAAGGATACAAAAGAGAAGAGAAGAAAGAGAGGGCAAGGAAGAAGAGGAAGATATTGAAGGAAGTAGAGGGGAGTTAGTTGAGAAGAAGAATATGAAATGGATGATTTTGGGGGGGACATTTGAGATGCTTTTAGCATCGATACCATAGCGCTGGTAGGATGATGATGATGATGATGATGATGATAAATGAACTGGAAAGGATTTGGAAGGAGGAAATCATGGCCTAATTGTGGGTATGGCATTTGCCTGGAAGGAAACGCAAAGTTAGATTAATTAAGCACATCTGACAAAGCTAAATTCATATGTCTATTTTTTCAAATATGATTAAAAAGGACTGAATGACCATTTTGGGTATTATTTTTTTTATTGCTAGTGGGGTCCCTGTACTGTGGCCACTTCTGGCCTATTGTACCAGCCCCAGATGATAGGTGAGGGTGACTGTGGAGCAATTGGTGAAATGAAGATTGGCAGGGGAAACCGAAGTACTCGGAGAAAAATCATTTTGGGTAACTTCAACCTGAACGTAATGGTCCTGGGAGGATGTGTAAAAGTAAGTAAAGCTATCCCTGTACCCGGCCGTGGAGGCCCATAGGGCTGTGAGATGTTGAGGTTCCCACATTTGGGCTGTAGGGAATCATTATGCAGACTGAGTTACCCTATAGTAGAGTATATACGTATATACTCACGGTTCTGGGGCTTCATCTGTTGTACTGCTGGACTTTGTATTCCCCTGGTAGTTAATGTGAACATACTGTGCAGCATTGTTGACATCCTTCTTAAGCAGTTCATCAGTGAAAGCTTGAAGTTCCTTGTCACTTATTTTACTTCGTTCAGCACCTGAATGGGTGAAAGTTTGATTGCATGCGTTTCAAGAACTATACAGTTCTGTTTTCCCCATCCATAGTTCCATAATAATACTGTGACATGTAGACTAGTTGCAAGGCAACGACCACGAAATAAGCAGCTCAGTATACAGGAGTGTTTTACGAGGAATAATGTTCAAATAATTGACATCTCCTCACCCCCCCCCCGGCTTAATTTTAAGATGAAGAAGCCGAGAGTGGGATCAGCACTGTACCGTATTCAGAAGTGGCCCTCAAAGCCAACGGCCTTGGCTCTTACGTAAGACTAGACCTGATCATGATGCTGATACACAATTAATTCAGTAATTACCATTTCTTGTAATTTGCAAATAGTCAGTATTGTTTAGAATTTAAGGAATTTATCACTGCGAAACGTTATTTCAGTTACTTCTGGTATTAAGAATACGTTACACTTAACTTTGTATGACGAAGAAGTGAAGCCCTATTTATATTATGCGCGTTTGTTTGCTGCCGGACGTGAATTTTAACTTTTAATTAGTGAATAACGTACTTGTCTTTTCTTTACACGAGACTTTGTGCACGATTGCAGCATCCCGTGTCCAGCACGACAAAGCAGTCACGGGTGAGCACAGAAATGTTCATGTCAATATCAGTACAGTAAGACCTAGAAAGCAGATGTCTTATGAACACTGTTAGTTTATTAAAAATCAATAAAGCGCTTACCCAAAATGGCAACGATAAACAAGGTTAAAACCAGTAGAAAAAGGAACTTCATCCTTGGAGACCGCTGTTTTCTTTATCCTTTAACGCTCCTTCCTCCAGCAAAGCTACACAGCGACTTCTCCAAGTTTTCTTTTCTCTCAGCTATTAACGCATATCCGCCAATGTTTCAGCAGGGGTGACCTCCACAACGCGCCTGAGCCAATAATTGACACCTGCTTTGCGTCATAACCCCGCCCAGTTCAACTTATATCACACCAAGGACACTTTTTAGTTTGTTCTTTCGCTTGAAGAGTATGTCTTCAGGTATATTAAGGGTCAGGGGAAATTCACCAGACACGAAAACAGCATTAAGAGTAGCGCTTCTGGGACCCTCTTTTATTCTTGCATGGCATAGCCGACAAGAAGATGTTGAGTTGCTTCGGTGCGGGAGGGGAAGAGTCTTCAAGTCCTTCACTCAGTAGTTGACGACATTTTTATTTTTGAAAATGTATTCATAGTTTCTATACATGTAACGTTGTGAAGAAAGCAGTCTTCTGGGATGTGGTGCCATGTAGATATTGTGTTAACCGACGTTTCGGATGAACGAATCGCCTCCATCTTCAGGGTAGAAGAAAAAAGAAGAAAATCCGCAAGCGAAGAACCAGCGTGAGCAAGTGCAAATAGACTATTAGTCCACGCTGGTTCTTCGCTTGCGGATTTTCTTCTTTTTTCTTCTACCCTGAAGATGGAGGCGATACGTTCCTCCGAAACGTCCATTAACACAATATCTACATGGTGCCACATCCCAGAAGACTGCCTTCTTCATAGTCACCGCCGTGAAAGCCTCAAATCTTACATGTATTGTGTTATTTTGTTGGAAATAGAGATCAGGGCGGTGGCTCCGGCGCCTTCACAGAACAGAAACAGAGTCCACAGATTTTATTGACGTTTCATTCATTCATTCATCAGTGACTCTACAGCCCTTTGTTGGGTCCTGGCCTCTTATTCTGTTCCGTAATCTATTTTACACAGTCGGTAGGGCTCCTTGGGCGGGGATCAGCCCGTCACAAGGCCGCTACCTACACACAGGACAACACAAACAGAATAAACGCACGCACAGACATTCATGCCTTGAGTGGGATTGGAACCCAGTTCATGCCTTAGACCGCGCGACCACCGTGATGAGCGTTGAGATATTTATTTCTCTAAAATAAAGAAAATTAGGCCGTATTTCTTTTAGTTGTTGTAAAAAATGAGACCAGACTCTCACACTACCAGTGGACACGTTTGCAACGAAATTTTACAACCATGCCCGCAGCTCGTCCACCTTGACTGTTTTTAAGAGAATGTCAAGACCTGGCATTCACTAGCAAAGTCTAGAGCTAATGTAAGGGAAAACGAGGAGCAACGTTTTTTACTTCCACATGTATTATTCATACATGGTATATTTATTTAACATATTGTGGGAAGTAGGCCCGTTGCTAGGCGGCGACCGATAGAGATAGGCGACTGTACAACAGAGGAATGACACTTTCTGCGCGGTTCGCTAAGCAACAAAAGAACAATGTTTTCTGTGCGGTTCGTGCCGATATGTTATAAGTAGGACAGTCGGAGCAATGAGTTAGTTGTGGGACAGTCACCAGCCGGTAAGAACCTGAACACGGAAGCAGAGGAAATTGTTGGGATCCGTCAGCAGGCAACAACTGGTGAAGGCAGGAGACAGAAGACTTAGTACATGCTGTAATGAACTGCAAAGTATGTGAATCAGCTATGGCGCTATAGTTACGATCTATAAGTGTTCAATAAATCCAATTACCAATCCATACCCCGTATATAGTCACACATACACGTGACAATATTATGAAACCTGTGTTTTGGTACATGGAGACTTAATTCACAATAATTAGACGTAGAATATACTATTACAAAGTTATTGTTACTACAAGAATGGTCGTTATTTTCTGCCATGAAGAAATTATCCAACGAAAAATCTCTAGTATTTATTAATCAGTGCTTATAAATTAACAGTTTTATAGCCTTATCATTCCCGTAGACTAGCGAATCGTGACGTCTTAATCCGACTTTGGTTAGATGATTCCATTAAGCAAGAGCGGAAAGAATATGGCGGCCCATAAGATGAATCCAGCCAGGAGACCCAACAGTGACCAGGATTTGAGAACGTCCCATCCGAGTAAGACATTTTGGCGCCGGGCAGTGGAAGTAGAGGAGACCACCTGGATCTGCGAATGAACAACAGTGGAATATCGTATACACACAGATGCCCTCGAAATACAAACCCATGCCACCTTCCCCGACGGCAGGCTGTTCCATCCCCCCTCCCCCAAGCTTGAGCTTTTATCACAAGTCAACGAACTCCTGCAGACCACGAAAGTCTTCGCTTCCTTCCTTTCCGAATTGTTCTCATTGGACTGTACTAGCGGTTTTCGTTTTCCAGCAGGGTAAAAGGTTTTTATCTCTTCCGCTATGCCCAAACCTAGTAATGGAGGTATATTCTCAGGAGTAAAGCGACTGGAGCCTCAGTCTAGAGCAGGCATGTCAAACTCAACTTGTACAGAGGGCCATCTCAGCCCTATAAATAATAGTCCAAGGCCGCACTTCAAAATAGAAATATACGTTAGATTTTGATACAAGTAAATTTAATTCTATTTATTATTTAGGAATAATATCATTTATAATTACCTAAAGTCACATATCTTACAGTTTTAAAAAGCAAGAGAATGTCATTTTTTGACAAGTATCAAACAGCTTTTCAATGTGCAAAAAGAGAGATTACACAAGAAATTATGTTAGAAATAGCAAAACATTGAATTTCCTGCAGCCTGCTAATTTATGTCTGCGTGAGACTTCTTGTCTTCTGGTCTGTTGGAAAATTCTGTACAAAAAATATTTATACTAAAATTTCATTATTGATTTTAATATCAATTAGCTCTAAAAGTTGAGGGGCCGCATGTTTGACACGGCTGGTCTAGAGTTTAGGTCTAGAATGCATGGAGCTTTAACACCACCAATCCCACCCCCACTGTACATGCGTCCATAGTTCGGTGCTTAGTCATAGGAATGACAACGTTAACCAGATAATACAGACCTATCCATTTCTTTGCACCCGATGTAGAATGCTGATGTTTTAATTGTCTTGGCTGAAACTGATATTGACATTTCTTTTCTTTCTCAGACTTCTTCCAGGTGTCAGAAAGTCATGCAAAAGACATACATAGTGTGAAAACAGACAAGAAACTTTAAGCAGAATGACAAGAAATATAAATTTCGTGCTGTCAATCTGTTTTTTGTAACTGAACTTTTAAGAAACAATGTGTTTATGTTCCTCTCTAGTACCCAAGGCCATTAGAACGTTGCTCTGGGAAATTTGACAGCATTGTGATCATAAGTGAACGTTACAATCAGGCACTGAAGCACTTACGCTTCATTCTCAAGAGTTCCCAGTCAAAATCTCAGCTTTAAAATCTATTCTAGCCGAAGTAAATGCAGAGGTAGTACGAGATAGAGTCAGTAAATAGCTCACAAATGGATATAGGGCATAAAACATGTTATATTCGAAACTCGGAAAAATATTTATTTCTCGACATGTCCTCCATTAAGATTGATATTCTTGTCCCATCGCTTTACCAGTGCGTTGAAATCCGCAGGATATAAGCCCTTTAACTGTAGTTTCAGCCACTTCCGTTTCGTCATCTGCGACCTTCGAATGTCCTTGAGATAAATTCTTAACCCAATTGTGGACCGTTTTACGCAGCAAAACTCCCTACCGTAAACATGAAACATACCTTCATGAATAGCTTTTGGGTTGAGTCCTTTTGCATATAGAAACGCACAGGATAATGTTGCTCTTCTGTAGTATGTTCCTCAAGGACGGTCGCCATGTTGACTACTGAAACCAGCCTTTGAACTTGCGCTTGCGCGTCTGCTGCCTAGACTATCGTGAAGCTAGACTGTGCTGCTACCTAGTGATACACTTGGAAAACCCGTTACGTCCATTACAGCTGTTTTACCTCCATTTGTAACCTATTTACCGACTCTCGCGCATATTCCAATTGGGCCACAGATGCCACTGGTCTGAATGCTCCCAGAGCCATGACCGCTTCGTTCCAGGTAATTTTCAGTTCAACATTCACTAGTCATCCTAGCATTCGATGCTGTAATCTGAATTTCCGAGTGCATCTTTAAAGAGACCGTAAATAAATAATGACCATGAGTTCGAATCTTGCCAGTTGATAGTCGTGATGCTTGTCACCTCGGTGGACACTGATCAAGCGTATGTTCCCGTTTCATTGTACTTCATTTTTATCTCCTATCAATGACATTTCACTTTACTCTTGTCAGGAAACTTCAATGATACAGAGTCTATTATCTCGAGCGTCCGAACTGTGTAGAATTCACTAAGTAAGCACGCGACAAGTTAAGGGGGATGATTTTCTTGCACAAATTTTAGCCGTCCAGTTTTCAATTTTATCTTTTGTAGATAATGTTTACCCCTTTCCCCCTCCGGAAGTCACTGGTCCCCTTGCGGGATAATTGCCAAACTGAAAATAATTAACTATTAAAGCAGAATAACTTCACAAAGCAACTACAATTAAACTTCTTTGCACGAATTTTCAAGAAATACACTTACATGCTTGAATGCTTCCCACCGCGGCGGCACGGGTTCGAGCCCGAGTCTGGTCAAGTGGGATTTGTGGTGGACAAAGTGGCGCTGGGGCAGGTTTTCTCCGAGTACTTAGGTTTCCCCTGCCAATCTTCATTCCACCAAATTCTCCATCATCATAATGACCCGGGGCAGGTACAATAGGCCAATCAGTGGCCGACGTGCCGAGTGGACCCAACTGGACTCCACCCCCCAATATGCGAATTTAAAAAAATAATACATGCATGAATATTATCTTCCAATAGCAGTTCTGTATGCAAAAGGAAAGTATAAAAGGAATCTTAACAAATTACATGAAGTATGACGTTCGTTCGTTAGAAATTCGCTAATCACACAACTCCCGAAACGTCTTTGAGAGTACTATAACCTCACATATACAGAGAGAAGCGCCTGATTAAACTCGTTACAAGTATGAATATTACATAATTTTAAAAATAAGCGCGTAGAATTACAGAGGTAATTGTCGTGTAAGTTTAAAACTTTGTATGTGGTATGAGGTTGACTGTTTATTGCGACCCTCTTGTTGTCAAAGAAGTAACCCTGTGTTACGCGAGACTGTTTTCTTGTATGACACACAACTTAATAAACTGAACTATAAATTAAATACCCGTCCATTTTATTAATAAGTCTGTCCATGTCAAGTATATCACATACACGTTAATCACACTATGATAAATAAATAAATAAATAAATAAATGTGGTGTAACTCCGTGGTTTTAGTCCTCAAGCGAACTATACCGACAGAGCGACCGCCGCTTGACGGCGAAGTTAGTCCTAACTTTAGCGGATAGAGGGTGTCGCATGGTCAGCGCAACGGATCCCCACGGCCGTTAATCTCGGTTTTCTAGACCGGAGCCGCTATTTCCTTGAAATAGCTCCTCAGTTATCCTCACGAGGCTGAGTGGACCCCGGTGCAGACCCACTTACTTACTTACTCATGGAGCTGAGCCCTCCTGGAGGAGCCGCCAATTCTGCAGCTACTCAAGAATTTCCCAGCATTTTATGGAACCCGAAGGTTCATCACCTTGTTCACAAGAGCCCTCCACTGGTCCCTATCCTGAGCCAGATCTATCCAATCCATACCATCCCATCCTATCTTTTTAAGATCCATTCTAATATTGTCCACCCACCTACGTCTTGGTCTTCCCTGTGGTCTCTTTCCTTCTTGCTTTCCCACCAATATCATATACGCATTCTTCGTCTCCCCCATTCGTGCTACATGACCTGCCCACCTCATCCTCCTTGACTTGATCATTCTAATTATACTTGGAGAAGAGTACAAGTTATGAAGCTCCTCATTATGCAGTTTTCTCCAACTTCCTGTGACTTCATCTCTCTTCCGTCCAATTATTCTCCTCAACGCCCTGTTCTCAAACACCCTCAGTATTCCAGGCCCACTACTTCACAGAAAATCTGATAGCGCCGGGAATCGAACCCGAGACCTCTGTATTTGTAGCCAGGGATTCTTACCACTAGACCACAGAGGCGGTCATAAGAAAATAAGTTCCTGCAATAAATTTCGAATATATACTTTTTCGATATCATAATTATATAAAGCTTACCTGAACGTCATCTTTCTGCTGCTTTGCTTCATCAAGTTGAAACGCACCGTTCTTGGCACCAGTAGCATCCATTGGACCTGCAAGTAGATTTGATTGTTTGTTTCCTTTGGAAGTGCATATCGTTGCCTCGGCAGCTGCACACAGAGGCGCTGCGTCTGGACTATATACTGGATATTCATTAGTCAAAAATACTTTCAAACCTTCCTCGGGGCTTGACTCTGCTTTCTCATTTTCCTCAAGTCTTCCAGAAGTTTCGAATGTTTCTGTAAATGGCGAGGTTTCGGGTGCATCTCTGGACACCTCAGGAGGTTTAGTAATTTCTGGCAAATTCGAAATATCCCAATTGGTGGATGACGCAGTTTCGTCCGAAATGCTTGATGCGCCTGGATCGCCGGGATGTTCTGTGTTGGAACACGCCCTCTCAGATTCCCCTGAATTTGTAGGCATTCCGACGTCTGGTAGGAGGCTGCTTCGTTATTTATGAAAACTAATACGCGATTGAAGTGCCGACACGGTCGGTGTGGCCCTGTTTCCTGCCAGGTACACTAACTGTATCTGGAAGCTTTATCTTGTCTGGAAACAGACCGTGCTCATCGCGATTGTATTATCTTATGAAAGTAATCTGTTTTGAGGTTATTATTTCATTATTATTTATTCGAGTTATTTCTATTGTGATTTTTTAAGTTATCTTTCTATACTTTGCTCATGATTCCCATGAAGTCCCCTCTTTTTTTCCCCATTATATGTCGCAAGGTCGACCGCCTCTGTGGTCTAGTGGTCAGAGTTCCAGGGTTCGATTTCCGATGGTACCAGATTTTCTGAGAAGTAGTGGGTCTGGAACTGGGTCCACTCAGCCTCGTGAGGATAATTGAGGAGCTACTTGAATGGAAGAGTAGCGGCTCCGGTCTAAAAACCCGAGATTAACGGCCGTGGGGATTCGTTGCGCTGACCACGCGACACCCTCTATCCGCTAAACTTCGTCAAGCGGCGGTCTATCCGTCGGTATAGTTCACCTGCAGACTACAGGCCACGGAGTTTGTTTTTCTTATAGGTTTATAAAGTTTGATGTCTTCTGAGATGTGCCGCTGTATAGCTTCATAAATCGTTACAGATGTTTTGAAAAATCTACTGGCTCCATTATGGGGGTAACGCATTCCTATGAATTGTTGGTAAACACTGAAGATGGAGGCAACATATTCCTCCGTAACGATTTACCAGACTACATGGCGTTAGATCGCAGAAAACTGTAATCTTCATAGTCACCCACGTGAAAACCTCAAATCTAACATCTGTAGGCCGTGACATAGCTCAGGCTGTTAGTCGCCGGGTTCGAGCCCAGGTCAGGTGATGTGGGATTTGTGGTTAACAAAGTGCCACTGAGGCAGGTTTTCTCCGAGTACTTCCGTTTCTCTTACCAGTTCACATTCCACCTACTGCTCCACACTCATTATCATCTATCATCCGGGGTTCCATCGAGGCGGCCCGGGTTCGATCCCGGATCTGGTCAAGTGGGATTTGTGGTGGACAAAGTGGCGCTGGGGCAGGCTTTCTCCCAGTACTTCGATTTCCCCTGCCAATCTTCATTCCACCAATTGCTCCACAATCACCCTCACCTATCATCTGGGGCTGGTACAATAGGCCAGAAGTGGCAGCAGTACAAGGGACTTAGTCCCACCCCGCTAGCAATAAAAAATCATCAGGGGTTTGAACAATAGGACAGTAGTGGTCGAAATACTAAGTGGACTCAGTCTCACTCCATCCCAAGAAACTAAAAACAACATAGATCTGTAGCTCAGAATAATTCATGTGACGATGTATTCGCAGGAACGAGGCAGCATATTAGCTATATATATTGAAAGCTTGCAGTTATCCAACAGGCCGCCATTCGCTGCAACCCTCGGGCGAAGTCGCTTTCACTGTCTTGTGGCTCTGTTACGTAACCACGAGAGTTCAGTGACTATATAACCAATTTGGAACCAGCACCGTTATGCATGATTTCTCTTGAATAACAGGTATTCATTCAGCTGTGATTTCTGATGCACTGGGCGCGTTCGTCATTGTTATCACAAAAGACTGTCTTTGAATTCTATCCGGACTCAGTTCAGCCTCTTCTGCAAATTCACAGTATCTGTATCCCATGCTAACCACCACAACATGATGGCGTAGAAGGGCTTGGAGGTAAAGTTCAACACATACTTACCCCCAGCACTACGAGCTGGATAGACGGAGGATAGAAGTTCGAGTCCCCGTAGGAGCAAGGTTTTCTCTTCTCCACGTCGTCCAGACCGATTGGCGCACCCAGCCTCCTATCCAGTGGGTATCGGAGGCTCTTTCCCAGGGGGCAAAGCGGCCGGGGCGTGAAAGTGACCACTCACCTCCAACTAGTCCCCCCATACGTCTTCGTGGAGCATCGCTTATTATTTAAGCACAAGGGTCACCTATACTGTGAAGTGAGTTGAAAGTGAGGCTCGATGGGCCCCAGGACCGGTCTGTAAAAGAGAAAAATCTCCCCCCCCCCTCTACTGCCCTTGCCCTACTCCCACAAATTGTCACTTGCATTCTTGCACGTTCCCTATGCGCTCTACAAGAATATTGGGTTCTGTGTTCGGAAGGTGCCCAGTTCGAGTCTCACTCGAGACACCGACTATCCTGTCTGGCGGTTTTCGTCAGTCCCTCCAGGAAAATGCACCTTAAATTTTCCACGACCATTCCAATTCATTATACACTTTTTTTACATTGTTTTTTTAAATAGTTTACATTCCCTACAGAACGGACAATACTTTGCAAGACGAGGCACCGACTAAATAATTAACATTAATATTACTACATCTACATCACGAGCCTCCAGTACATTTTTATATATACACAAAATATAGAATATTCCAATTTGTCCGTGGGAACGCAACAAAATTACAAAAACCAACGACTGACTCGATGATGTAAAGCATCTATCGAAGAATCTTCATTCTTGTTTTATATTATAACTTCTGTTTTATATAATCTAATTTATTGTATTTTTACGTCAAGTATTTTATATAATTAATAATATTGTATCCAATTTTACTAGTACTGCGGTTCAGTGGTGTATATATGTTAGCCATGTATTTGCCTGATGATGGCTACTGATAGCCGAAACATGTAGCAGAGCTCAAACTAGGCACTGATCTTGATATTTGTTGTGTTGTGACGGTTGTAATAAAGAGGCTGTATCATTATACACTGTCCTCCAGTCATCCAATGGTCAGCTTCGTTAATGTTAAGGCCTTTGATAACTGAATTCCACAGTAAGAGTTTCCAGAGGAGAAACTTGTCGTTTTAACTTTCTTATCGACATTTAATGGAGGTACGGGATAACGTAGTTGGTTGAGGCACTATGCTACAAGCCGGAAGGTCCCATGATCGAATCCCGATGAGGTGGATTTTTTCAATTGACATCCTTCCAGCCGCATTATGGCCCTGGGGTCGGCTCAGCCTCTAACAGAAATGAGTACCAGGAATATTCCCGGGGGTAAAGAGCGGCCGGTTCTTAAAGCTGACAACCTCACCGCCACCTGTGAGCCGACTGTCTAGAAAATGTGGAAGCCTCAACGTCTCACAACCCTACGGGCCTCCACGGTCTGTTACAGGGATAGCTTTACTTTTTTTACTATTTTATCTATATTTAATAATGAAGCCGAACAGAACACGAAGAAATATATTACTCCGGTTGTTCATGGATGGGTATATTACATGGCTTTCATGAGCTAAACCTGCTGAATGTTTGAAACATATTTTACTGTAAATTACGTTTCATTCTGGAATGTAAATGGAATGCACATACACTGTTTCTAGCCGTACAAAATGTACACGTAACAATGTACAAAACAGTTAAGTCTATATAGTACATTCAGTTCTTCTGTCACCAGTTGCCTTCATGAAAAACACCTCCTCGCTGCTAATCTTATCAAGTATAAAAACAGACTTTACCCTTTCACTGTTCAACTTACCGACTCTTGTAACTCCACCTCTGCACCTGCAGCTCTGTGTTACCGTGTCTCATGACACGTGCTTTGTGACTCATTCTATAGAGCAGTAGTTTCCAAAGTTCGAGGTGCGCCCTCACTGCGAGGAGGAAAGCTATGTAGTAAAATTTGATTGTTATAATTCTCAAAATGTCAAGATTTAGATTATATAATTTCGTGCATATGTAAACAAACAAACTCCGGGGCTTGAGTCCGCAAGCGAACTATACCGACCGCGCGACCGCCGCTCGTCGGCGAAGTTAGTGCCAAATTTAGCGGATAGAGGGTGTCGCGTGGTCAGCGCAACGAATCCCCACGGCCGTTAATTTCGGTTTTCTACACTGGAGCAGCACTTTTCTTGAAACAGCTCTTCAATTGTCCTCACGAGGCTGCGTGGACCCCGTTCCAGACCCACTACTTCTCAGATAATCTGGTAGCGCCGGGAATCGAACCAGGGACCTCTGGATCTGTAGCCAGGAACTCTGACCACTAGACCACAGAGGCGATCGCGTGCATATGTAAAATCTTCAGAAATAGTATTAATTTATAAAGACTTAGAACTTGTTGATTTTAAAAATTACAAACTGAAAATTTTGTTGTACATACACATGCACAAAGTTTAGTACGAGGACACGACAAAACTTTTACTAAGCCCAGCGGTTGTCTGTGTGTATGTGTCTCTCTCTCTGGAAACCATTGCTATAGGACGTGGCACATAGCTTTCCTACATATAACTATCATTATAACTTCTCTATAACTTTCACAGACGTGACTCTATAAGGTTCCACTTCCTCTACACACCACAAAATACAATCACACAAACAAGTAATGTCCCTCTTTGTCTGTAACTTCAGTATGTCACATTCGATAACGTGAATGTTGACTGTACATTACAGTACTCGCGTGTTTCCAGATCTTGCAATATAATTTATTATGAGACTGCTTAAGGGATAAGTTTGATACTTTAAAATATGTTTAATTCTGTGTTACTTTCATTTTTGGTTATAATTTACTTCTATTGCGGGGGAGCTCCGAGCTGTACAGTCAACGTTATTTATTTCTTGGGCCTATTTAAATAAACGGCTTAAAATAAATTAAACAACAAATAAGAGATCTCCAAAAGTAGCTGCTTTTCGAATCCACACCGCAAGGTTTTGCAGAAATTACCAGTCTTATAACCAAAATTTTGTTAGCAATTTCCTGCCATAATTAAAGCATACATTTCCAATCAACTCATGAGACTGTTTTCTTACATTCAAGTTATTTGCATATCCAGATCTAGTAAAAGAGTTATCATTTTGTATGAATCACAAAACCGGAAACTCCGTTTTAATTTTGAACATGATCTATGCAGTGTTCGGCAATACATCGATCATTCGTTTATAAATTGCTTCTGACAAACACAAAAACTAAACTTGGATGGTCATTCAAATTGTTCTATCCTATTATGATCAATAAGTAAAAAAATATATTAATTTAATGAACAGTTTTTGTGGGGGAGATATTTGAGATAGGAATAACATTGTAAGTTAATCATTTTTATGTCTGCTGGTAACTTCCATAATATCTCTACTAATTTCCCGTCTATAATTTTTGGAGTTGAAATTATCTGCTGGAAACGTCGATTTGAAAATGAAAATGCTAAAAATAGTGTTCGTAATTGTGAAGTATCAAGAAGAGATACCAGTAATATCTAATCTACACACCGCATCGTTCCCGTTTTCATAACAGAGAAGCCTGAATTTAATGTTTTATACTTGTCCCACTCCTTCACTGAGAAGTTCTTCAAGATAATTTGGGCCTCTGAAGTGGTTTTACAGATCAGGACAACATTGGCGACTGTTAATATTTTTTTTTTTTGAGCTTGACACGTGGACTTGTTCCTTAACGTAAGATTCAGTCCTATCCACGGTCAAACAAAGGACATCTGGCTAAGCACAGTGTACACCACTACCCAGACGATGAGGGACCCTATGGCGCTAACTAGGAAGATTGTCTTAAGGCGATGCCATGGGCTCTCGGGCGGCTGAGGCGCCGTGGATTTCTGGTACTGCTGCAGGTTCCTCTGATGTTGTTGATGTAATGAAAGGCATGCATCCGTGCAACCGGGTACGCCGTTCCCATTGATTGTCGTCAGAGTGACTGCAGGTGAAGCGGGCGATGACACCTCCCCCATCTCCACTGTAGCCCTTCGGTCCTGCTCAAATCCGACGTTGTCCATCTGCAAACATTATTGAAACTGCATAATGAGGAGCTCCATAACTTGTACTCTTCTCCAAGTATAATTAGAATGATCAAGTCAAGGAGGATGAGGTGAACAGGGCATGTAGCACGAATGGTGAAGGGGAATGCATATAGGATTTTGGTGGGAAAGCCAGAAGGAAAGAGACAACTGGGGAGACCAAGGCGTAGGTGGGTGGACAATATTAAAATGGGTCTTAGAGAGATAGGATGGGATGGTATGGATTGGTTTGAACTGGCTCAGGATAGGGACCTGTGGAGGGCTCTTGTGAACACGGTAATGAACCTTCGGGTTCCATAAAATGCTGGGAAATTCTTGAATAGCTCCACAATCGGCGGCATCTCAAGAAGGGCTCAGCTCCACGAGTGAGTGATTATTATTATTATCATCATCATTATGGGTATGCAGCCCCTTTGTTGGGCCTTGGCTGTTTTTTCACTTCCCTATACGTCTTCATAGCGTAGTGCTTAATTAGTTAAATACAGGGACAACTTGGGGCACGCGGTAACATAGTTGGTTGAGACACTGCTAGAAGTCTGATGGTCACGGGTTCGACTTCCGATGAGGTCATTGGATTTTTAAATTGACCTAATCTAGCCGCACTCTGACCCTGGGATTGACTCAGCCTCTAGCAAAAATGAGCACCAGGAATATTCCTGGGGGTAAAGGGCGGCCGGCGCGTAAGGCTGACATCGCCGTCATCTGTGAGCCGATTGTCTAGAAAGTGTAGGAGTGTCGACGTCGCACAACCCTGTGGGCCTCCACGGCCTGTTATAGGGATAGCTTTACCTTTTTTTGCTAGTGGGGTGGGACTAAGTCCCACTAAGTGGGATTTGTGGTGGACAAAGTGGCGTTGGGGCAGATTTTCTCCGAGTACTTAGGTTTCCCCTGCCAATCTTCATTCCACCAATTGCTCCACAATCACCCTCACCTATCATCTGGGGTGGTACAATAGGCCAGAAGTGGCCGCAGTAAAAGGGGCTTAGTCCCACCCCACTAGCAATAAAAAAATCGCCAATTCTGTAAGGCGTCGCCCTTGACTGCTATGAAATTAGACGTAGGGAAAACATTTCTGTGACAGCACTAAAACAGCGTCTGGCTTGATAAGGCGTGGAAGGCCGTTGAACTGTTCCCTCCACAGCGGTTTCTCCCTGTTTCCGGGTTTCACCCAATTCTGGCTCAAATTGTTTTATCAGCATAGGAGACTAGGCGGCTCCACGGTCCACAAAACCGCAGATTGTGGCAATGAATAAGATTACTGGAGGTGATAACAAAAGTTAGGTTCGAATTCCAGATTCCAGTGTTTGTTCGGTGTAGGACCATGCATCTGTTGAGCAGCACTGTCCCTGTTGTCATGTGTACGGGGGTACGCTCTAGATTTGATTGATTGGGTTTATCAGACGTCTCTATTACAGTTTCACTTGATTACAACAGACACATCTGACTCCTTGTGGATCTTGCACTAGCCTCTAGTCTTCTCTTCTCTATCCTTCTGTATTCTTCTGTCGTGTTCTGTCTCCCGGGTTCTCATCTCCAGCAATCTTCTAGTAATCCTCTTGAGGTGGTTCTTGGCGTACCGTATAGAAGACACCGAGTCGAACAGCTGATTTCTCTGTTGTCATGAAAACGTCCTTTCCGTTGCTATGGGAACAATGTTTACTCAGCCGTTGTAACTTTCTGTGGCCGTTGCCTATGAGATGTGTTCAGTAGTTCCTCTGTTGTGGTGATTATTGAGACCGTCGTTGCTAAGTAACCGAAGTTCTACTGTTGACCGCGTTACACGGGTTTTTCTGGCTCCATATCTTAATTCTTTGAGAAACTCGTCACAATGCGATCGGTCCCATAGAAATGTGAGGCTCCTTAGATGTGCCCCAGTTCCATGCACATGAACAATGATCAATGAAATTCTCGTAAAAGGCATTAATGACGTTGGTCTGTAAATAAATGTAGAAGAAAAATTACGACGTATCTCTCTTATTTTCGAAATTCATGACGAAGCGGAAATATAAAATTCTTTTAAAAAGTATTTTGAACCCCCTTCCGAAAGTCGGTAACAAATAAACGTAATATTCGTGATGAAATTAAGAACATGATTCAGAAATTGTATGCCGTTATTCAGTTGAGAATCATATCTGCTCCTCGTCTGCCTTCCTAAATGCCATGTACTGAACTGTGACCGGAATTTTTCATATTTCGATCGCGATTAACTGTAACCGAATTAGCGAGGGGTTTACCCGCGCGTGTATCTGCTTGCATCTCGAGCGAAATTCTCTAAATATACATCAAAGCGAAAACTGCTTTAAACAAAAATTGTAGAGAAAATTAAAATACATATTTTATATTCTTTTTTTTTATTCCTAGTGGGGTGGGACTAAGCCCCTTGTACTGCGGCCACTTCTGACCTATTGTACCAGCCCCAGATGATAGGTGAGGGTGATTGTGGAGCAATTAGTGGAATGAAGATTGGCAGGGAAGCCGAAGTACTCGGAGAAAACCTGCCCAGCACCACTTTGTCCACCACAAATCCCACTTGACCAGACCCGGGATCGAACCCGGGAAGCCAGCGACTAACCGCTTGAGCTATGGCGCGGCCCATATGAGGTTTTTAGGTATAATTTAAAAGAAATAAGGAAGCAACCGCTACAAAATTGTTGCGTTCTGCCCGTATTTTATAACCATGAGAATTTGAAAGTCGCTTCCACGTGCCCGCCCACAGCTGATATGATTTCAAGATATTCTGCCAAATTGCAGTGGACAATGCAACTGTGAGCAATGTCGACTCCACAGCTTTATCATCTTGTGACAGACAGACAGATAGACAGATTAGACAAATTTGTTATGATGAGTGCTAATAATAATGGTAATTACGCATATGCCTTTTTTTTATTTTCGTTTTTTTACACACTTATATGTGAGATAAACATTAATTTCTGTATGATCAAATTATGCTGTCTTACGGCAAGTCGGCTGATAAAGCATTATCACATTAATTAAGATTTAGATGAATCAAATTATCGTATCATGACTTGGAGTCTGTGAAATATGTCAGATTTGAGGTTTTTACGGCGGTGACTATGAAGAATGCCGTCTTCTGGGATGTGGCGCCATGTAGATCTTGTGTGATCCGACGTTTCGGACGAATGTATCGCCCTCCATCTTCAGGGTAGAAAAATCCGCAAGCGACCACGTGCTCACGCCGATTCTTCTCTTGCGGATTTTTCTGCCCTGAAGATGGAAGGCGATACATTCCTCCGAAACGTCGGTTCACACAAGATCTACACGGGGCCACATCCCAAAAGACGGCATTATCTATGAATATGTCCGCCTTTCGAACCATATCGCTCTTCCACATGGTTGACGAATGTTCGTCGTATCACTTTTTTTTTTTTTTGACGATGCTCATAAAATCAACCAATTCCATGGAACAGAGTCCTTTTTGAGAAGCCACAAGTTGCTCAGCTACTCATGGATTTCCCTATATTTTATGGAACCCGAAGATTCGTTACCGTATTCACTAGAGCCCTCCATTGGTCCCTATCCTGAGCTAGATTAATCTAGTCCATACCGCCCCATCCTACTTCTCTAAGATCCATTTTAATATTATCCTCCCACCTACGTCTCGGACCTCATTTCCTTCAAGCTTCCCACCAAAATCCTGTATTCACTCCTCCCCGCGCGTGCTACATGCCCTGTCCATCTCATCCTCAACTTGGTCATTCTAATTATATTTGACGAAGAGTGCAATTTAAGAAGCTCGTCATTATGCAGTTTCCTCCAGCCTCCTATCATTTAATCTCTCTTGGGCACAGACATTCTCACCACGTTCCCAAGTACCGTAGGCCTGTGCTCTAAGATCAACGCACATCGACGCGTTTCAGCTCAGTACTAGAGGAAATTATACGTAAATGAATGAGGTAAAGCTACCCCTGTTACGGGCCGTGGAGGCCCATAGGGACTCCCACATTTTCTAGACAATCCGCTCACAGATGGCGGTGAGGTTGTCAGCCTTACGCGCCGGCCGGCTGCCCTTTACCCCCAGGAAGATTCCTGGTACTCATTTCTATTAGAGGCTGGGTCGACCCCAGGGCCATAGTGCGGCTGGAATGATTAGATCAATTGAAAAATCTAATGACTTCACGACCTTCCGACTTGTAGCGTAGTACCTCAAACAACCTACGCTACCGCGTGCCCCCATACATACGTAAATGGATCAGTTAACTGTACAGTTATTACTGTAATATACAATTTTTGATGGGCCCTTTCGCCATTTATGTCGCTGTATTTGAAGTAAAGTGGGCAGAGGAACTCCGTCGTGTTATGCAGTAATGGCCATGTCCAGACAAGACGCATTTCGTTGAGCCAGTCGGTATTGACCGGCTGAAGGTTAGCAGTTACGAAACATCGAGTGACATTCGATACTTGAATTAGTTTTATTTATAGATGACCTGTGGACAATCCTTGTAGTAGAAAATGACCTCATTTATGACACTACAGTAAACAGACGAAATCTGTCTTGTGTATGATTCCGAATATTTAAGAGACGCTAAGGCACAAAGAAGATTTTGTAGCTAGCACTATTTAAAAACAAAATACGAAAGTCTCTATGTAGTCTCACTGTGTGTTTCTGTGTTTATTGCCTATATTGGCTTTGTATCCTATGCTGTAAAAGTAAGGTAAATTGTCCCTCTGATTAACTAATTAAGCACTACGCCATGAAGACGTATTGGGGGAGTGGATGTATACAGCCACATTTTCTTGACCTCGGCACTAGTTGGAGGTGAGTGGTCAGCTTCACACGCCCCTGCCGCTTTATCTCCAAAAAAGAGCCCCCGGTGCCCATTATATAGGAGGTTGGGTGGACCCCAGAGCCGGTCTGGAGGATTGGAGAAGTGGAAATTCTTAACTCTACCGGGACTCGAACTCCGACCCCTCAGTCGTACAGCCCGTATCGTGTCGCTATACCAACTACGCTACCCCGGTTCCAATCATATGGTGTACTTTCTTCGATATCCCTTCAGTCGATTATAGTGGACATGGGCGATAACGGACATCCTGCCCCCCATATTAGTCCGTAAGATAGTTCTGAGTCTCAAGGACCGAATACAGGGCAAGACGTAGGCTGCGATATTTTCTTATTGCTACTGGGGTGGAACTAAGTCCCTCGTACTGACACCACTTCTGGCCTATTGTACCAGCCCCAGATGATAGGTGAGGGTGATTGTGGAGCAATTGGTGAAATGAAGATTGGCAGGGGAAACTGAAGTACTCGGAGAAAACCTGCCCCAGCGCCACTTTGTCCACCAAAAATCCCACTTGACCAGGCCCGGGATCGGGAAGCCAGCGACTAACCGCTTGAGCTATGCACGGCCCCTAGGCTACGCTAAGTATCACAAAGAAAACTTAACGACACATACTCGGCCTACCTACACTCCGATATGGTATAAATACAGCGGTGGCACGTACGAACGTGCAGTGCAAGAGCCCTATAACATCACGACCTGGCCCCAGACTGCATCACACCAGCAAGACAGGCATATAAACTGGTCAAATAGGCATTCACAACCAACTTGGAACTCTTTTGCCATATATACGTAACTCGACAATTTAATACGAATCAGAGAGGGCGCCCCACAAAAATAAGACCGTAAATGTCAAACGGTAATAATTAATATCTGATCATGAGCCCCAGATGGGGCTCGACATCAAGACTGACTGACTGACTGACTGACTTAATACGAATCCATATCCTCGATGTTTGTTTCTTCTAATCTTCATTGTTAGTTATGATGACGTACCTTCTGTTTCTGTATTACCAGCGCTGAGCAAGTTGACTTGTATTCGGGAGGTTTTCGGTTCGAATCCAGACCGGGATACAGACTATCCTCAGCCCCTGTAGGCAAATGTCAGTCTTCCTTCCGTGTCACTTCAACTTCATGGTTCAGGGCAAACTTTTCGTCTCTATATAATGTATTACTGACAGCGTCGGTAAATAAACTGCAGATAAGTAAACGTGTCAGCCACTAACAAATGAGCACCAGGAATCTTCTTGGGGGTAAAGGGCGGCCGACGCGTAAGGCTGACGTCACCGCCATCTGTGAGCAGATTGTCTAGAAAATGTGGGAGCCTCGACGTTTGACAACCCTATGGGCCCCCACGGCCTGTTACAGGGATTGCTCTACCGTTCACTCAAATATATTAATTCTTATATCGTAAATAAGAAAGTTCTGACACACCAATAATATTCAGATATGTAGACAATTAACACTTGGTCTCTGACATTAAGGGTGGAACATAGACTGAGGGTGCTTGAGAACAGGGTGTTGAGGAGAATATTTGGACCGAAGAGAGATGAAATGACAGGAGGTTGGAGAAAACTGCAATAATGAGGAGCTTCATAACTTGTACACTTCTCCAAGTATAATTAGAACGATCAAGTCAAGGAAGATGAGTGAGAGACATGTCATGTAGCACGAATGGGGGAGACGAGGAACGTGTATAAGATATTGGTGGGAAAGCCAGAAGGAAAGAGACCACAGGGAAGACCAAGGCGTAGGTGGGTGGACAATATTAGAATGGATCTTAGAGAGATAGGATGGGATGGTATGGATTGGATAGATCTGGCTCAGGATAGGGACCAGTGGAGGGCTCTTGTGAACACGGTAATGAACCTTCGGGTTCCATAAAATGTTGGGAAATTCTTGAGTAGCTGCAGAATTGGCGGCTCCTCAAGAAGGGCTCAGCTCCATGAGTAAGTAAGACAGTTAACAAAGAGACATATGAAATGTCAATCCTCTAAATGCAGGTTTCTGTTTTACCGACCCGTGAATCAGAAGATGCTAGCAACGGCTGATTTACGTTACACATTCGTTGGGTTAGTGTGAACGCGCCACTTGCACTTTTGTGTTCAGATTTATAACATGTATTTCTGTCCACTAAACTTGTTAACACGCATTATTATAACTAAACATACTTTGTAAACACCTCGTGTCTTGACCTGATATAACCTTTTAACGTGACTTGAAGCACTAGCCAAGTTTTTTTATTTCTTAATATTCCTAACATGTATCTATTTTCACTAAACTTGTTTCACGTCATAACACGCATTGTGCTAGCTGAACTGACCACTTAAAACACCTTGTGTTTCACCTGTTAACATCCTATATACTTGCAGCAATTATTGACTTGTTTCGCTTTCATGTTCGTAATAAACTGCAGTTATTTCCATCAACCTTGATTTACGTCATAACATAAAAGCTTTATAAACACCTTATGTTCTGACTCCTTTTATATCCTATTAACTTGACTAGAAGCACTTCTTACCGCGTTTTGCTTTCGTGTTCGTAACATATATTTACTTAAAGTAAAAATGAATTACGTCACTGCATGCGTCGTGATAATGTGAACATACTTTAAGAACATCCTGTGTTTTGACCCCCTATATCCTATAAACCTGATTTGGAGCACTTCTTACTCTGTTCAGGAGCATCACAGCGTTGCGGCTCGGTGACAAGACTTGGTGGCGATGTGAGGAAGACATGTTGTGTGTCCACTAACTCCAGTCTGTGACACTCGCAGATTGACATGAGCTGCTAAGTAACCTTTGACCTCGAACACTGCCCCTCAAAGAGATAAATCCTCTTTCCATCGGGGTTTACCGTGTGGTGTAGCCAGGGATATCCAAGGCCTCCTCGAAGAGTTCACTGGCGGTTAAATATCCGAAAAAAGGTGTGAATAATCGTTTCATAATTCAGATAACATATAAAATAGTTTTGTTATCCACACATGTCCTTGAAGTCGTGTTTATTGTGTGTTTGCATCTGTTTCATACAGCTCTGAGATAGACGGAGTAAAGATTGGAAATATCCATATTAGATCACATTGTTGTATGTTTATTTCCCCCATCGTTGCTAGGTAACGGGTCGGTAAACACGTTCCCGCTGCAGGACTACATACCGAACAGTGGAAGAACTGTTCAACGCGTCGTTTTCTATGCAGTCCGTGTTGTATGAAAGGAAATAAGGAGATTATTTCTTTCCAGAACTTCGTGTTCTATACATAGACATATGAATATTTTTTTTCCCCCTTGGCACTACAGCCCCAGTGGGCCTAGGCCTACCTCCATGAACTTCTCCGTTCACTTCGGTTTTTCTACATCTTACACATTCGGTAGGACTCCTTGGACGGGTGATCAGCTCGTCGCAAGGCCTCTACCTGTACACAAACACAGAAAAACGCACACACACAAACCAAACATCCTTGCCCTGAGTGGGATTTAAACCCACGATGACGGTTTCCAAGCGAGCGAAGATAGTACATGCCTTAGACCGCTCGGCTACCGTGACCGGCAGACATATGAATATTACGTTGTGAAATACGTAAAGGCAGAAGGAAGGATACTTTCAAAATTAACCTCGGGGAACACACCACCGTGTCTTGTCTGAAAGAGATTAAGTATGTGTGTTACCTAAGACATTTAGCTGGACAACCCTGTTTACCGCTTAACAAGCAGATGGTGTAGACTAGGGCATGTCGAGATCATGTACCAGATCAATGTCACAACTATAGGCCATTAAATTACACATCATTGGCTGCTTAATGTAAATCCTCCCTACTTCATTCCGGTGAAGTCCACCCACCGAACGTGGCGGTCGGATGGGTAACACTCGAGCTCTGTATTCGAGAGGAGGTGGGTTTGAAATCTCTAACTGAAGACTAGCTGTCCTGGCTGAAAATTTTATGATTTTCCCTAGTCCCTCGAGAAAAAATACAGAGCGAGGACCCCAGTTGCTCACAACCCTTTCCTTCCACATCCTAATTCAGCAACGGTTCTGTCATTCCACGCTATGTGATGTGGGGTGTCGACAGCGTGGTTAAGTAACCACATCTAAATACATTTCTTTTATTTTATGATAGCTTATGGCATGCGCATAGATCCAGAGGTCTGGGTTCGATTCCCGGCGCTACCAGATTTTCTGAAAAGTAGTGGGTCTGGAACGGGGTCCACTCAGCTTCGTGAGGATAATTGAGGAGCTATTTCAAGGAAATAGCGACTCTGGTCTAGAAAACCGAAATTAACGGCCGTGGGGATTCGTTGCGCTGACCACGCGACACACTCTATCCGCTAAAGTTGGCACTAACTTCGCCGACAAGCGGCGGTCGTTCGGTCGGTATAGTTCGCTTGCAGACTACAGGCCACGGAGTTTGTTTTATGACATGCGCAAGAGAAAGGGGAAAGCTGAATTAGCAGAAAATCAACGCCATGATCTCTGATACCAACAGCGGAATGTCTGTGTGTGCGTGCGCACGCGCGCGCGTGTCTGTCATCTGCCCTCTTCTCGATAATAACAGTCGTTAAACAGCCAACTTAAAAGAAAAACTTTAGATGACCGTGAAATACACAAGAGTATGATTTTTACCTGCGGTTTCGTATGATACTTGCTCTCTAGCGTTGAAGGAAGAATGTATAGAGTAAGGGTGAATTTGCCGGTCACGGTAGCCGAGCCGTCTAAAGCATGTACTGCCTTCGCTCGCTTGGAAACCGGGATCGCGGGTTCGAATCCCACTCAGGGCATGGATGTTTAGTTTGTGTGTGTGTGCGTTTTTCTGTGTTTGTGCACAGGTAGAGGCCTTGCGACGAGCTGATCACCCGCCCAAGGAGTCCTACCGAATGTATAAGATCTATAAAAACCGATGTAAACGGAGAAGTTCATGGAGGTAGACCTAGGCCCACTGGGGCTGCAGTGCCAAGGGGGGAATAAAAGGTGAATTTAAGAAAATTACTCTTGGTTTACATTACACTTAGTGGTATTCTAGTTAAGTTGTTCTCAGTCACTCCCTTCTTGATGACATTTGGACCTAAGCACGAAGAGCAAATGAGAAGCCTCATAATTTGCGCCACTCCTCAAGTCTACAGTGTTCAGCTCAAGTAGCAGGAGATGAACATGCGTGAGCGAGAAGAGAAATAAATACGTTTTTGTAGAAAATAGCTATTAGGAAGACCTGGGCATAGACTATAAGGTAAATTTGTCCATGTGCTCAACGAATTAAGCACTACGCCATGACGGCGTATGGGGGAGTGGATGTATAGATCCACATTTTCTTGACCTCGGCACTAATTGGAGGTGAGTGGTCAGTTTCACTCCCCAGCCGCTTTACCCCCGGGGAAAGAGCCCCCGGTACCCATTGGATAGAAGGTTATGTGGACCACAGAGCCGGTCTGAACGATTTGGAGAAAATTCTTTACCCTCCCGGGATTCGAACTCTGACGCCTTAGTCGTCCAGCCCGTAGCCAGTCTCTGTACCGACTTCGCCACCCCGTCTCCTAGGCATAGATGGGAGGGTAATATTAAAATTATTTTTAAATAAATGACATTGGAAGTTGAGGACTTGATTCATATGGTTCAGTAGTGGGCTCTCATAAGCATAAAGTGTTCGTAATTTTCTAGAATAGCTGAGAAACTATTAGCTTCTGAAGAAAGACTACTCGGGCCCCTGAAGTTAATTTGCTTGGGAGCAGTGATCTGAGCGATACTGATAGGTTGTTCGGTAGCGGAGAGATTCGTGACAAAAGGAAAGGGCCAACTAAACTCACAGCCCTAGAGAAGGAAATGACTGGTCGACTACAAAACGTGCCTTTGAAATCCCTGGCCAAACAGTCGGACAGCATCAGACAGTTCAGAATGGGATGTTTGATTTGGTCCTCCGAGAAATATCTTATTTTCTATGTAATGACAATTTTACATATCCCTGATCCACTTGTAAGTTACGACACATTTATGGAACCTATTTTAATGTGTTTATGTCTGAGTATATATGAGTTTATCATGGCCAGTGATTGCTGCATTATCGCAAAGAACGCGTTTAGAAAATGTTATTTGAATTTACCTTCCCACTCATGTTTCCTGTTAGCAACAGTTCGATATAATTCCGATAGAGCGAGCCGGCTCCGGCTCTGATACTTGTGACTTGTATTCAGGAGATATCCCTTCAAATCTCGAACACTATACCGTCTATCCTGCTGGAGGAATACAGGGTGTCCAAATGATAATACTCGACATTTGTGAGGGCTTCCTAAATGTGGATGGTATTTATGTGAGCCCCCGTACATCATTGTTGTAGTAGCTTTAAGGCAGGTTTAGACCAAATATTTTTTTAATGTGAAGATTAACGTTTTCTAGCATGTAACCCCGTGTATTCCACGTTTCGGAGTAATCTAGTGCCTCCATATTCAGGAAGTAGACTACTCTTACCCTTCTTGCTCTTCTACCCTGAACACAGAGACAGCAGGTTCAGCCGAAATGTTGATAACGCTCTGCCAGATTACAAGTCATCGCATTAGCAGAAGATTAATCTTTACAGTTGCAACAATGAGAGAACCTCGTATACCATATACAGTACATTAGAGCTTCGTAACTTGTACGCGTCTCCAAGTATAATTAGAATGATAAAGTCAAGGAGGATGAGGTTGCCAGTGCATGTAGCATGAATGAGAGAGAAGAGGAATGCATATAGGATATTGGTGGGAAAGCCAGAAGGAAAGATATCACTGGGAAGACCAAGGCGTAGGTGGGTGGACAATATTGAAATGGATCTTAGATAGGATGGGATGGTATTGATTAGATTGATCTGGCTCAGGTTAGGGACCAGTGGAGGGCTCTTGTGAACACGATAATGAACCTTTGGGTTCCATAAAATGCTGGGAAATTCTTGAGTAGCTGCACAATTCGCGGCTCCTCAAGAAGGGCTCAGCTCCATGAGTAAGTACACTACGGCTCCTTCATAGTTACCACATAATCGGGTCTTCGCTGCGAAGCCGTAGGTACGAGTGAGTCGAACTGATATACGTAGGCTGACGATTAAAACTGCCATTGCAAAGGAACGAGTAGTCGCGATGTGGTTGTTAAAAATCTTACTTTGCATTTAGGAGGTTAGAATCTCTACAGCAAGAACGGCTATCTTCTTTCGTGGTATACCCGAGTTCATTCACTTTTATTCGCTCTACTCGTCTCTCCGTGGCGTACGGGGAATTCCCACGGAACATACCGCAACCATTTCCTTCCGCCGTTTTCCAGTTTAATTAAACATAATTATCTTATCAGCTTTCACTTAACGACGGATAATGTTTGCAGGCGACATATCGCTATTAAGTGATTTAAAAAAAAGACACAAATAGGAAAGAAGCAGGAAGTTAATCCTGTTTACGTCCTTACGTTACAAAAATGAACACAGATGGCAGCACAGTGTTCAAGCTGCCATCTGTGAATTACATGCTTAAGTAGATTTAACATCAAGACTACAGCTGAATGCGAAGGTGATGAAGGCTGGAAACGGAGGAACATGGGACTGTAAACTGTACGAGGACCAACGGGCAACAATGATGGACATTTTCTCTGAGAAAAGTCAGTTATAGAGCTCTTAGTGCTAGAAGATAAAAGATTTGTGCAAGGCGGCTGTTACTTCATAAACACAATTCCTACATTTATTTAAAAAAAAAAGTATATGCACAAAATAAGTATATTCTTACAGTTAAGAGACATGTTCAAAAATCGCGGGGTGACCGCTATAATAGAATAAGGTGTCTATGTGCCACAGGGCCGGTCGGGCATTGTCAGACTTTTTTGTATATACATGATTTTTAAATAAAAAATCTTTGAATTACTGTGCTACAGAGGGCCAGATAGGAGTTGCATAGGTTTTTCTGTATATAATTTTGTAAGGCTTCTTTCAAATTTTCGTAACAAGCTTATTTTTTTACGGTTAGGAGACGATAGCCCCACGTCCAACCCCCAAGTCGGAGGACCATACCTTGTCGGCTGTCCGCCACTGCTTATTCAATATATTCTCAAGAAGGCCTCAGCTCCATGAATGAGTGAGAGTGATATGCTTTTAGAATATGTGGATTACGTAAGAAGTCTTCAAACGTTAAAATAATACACGGTTAGACTTATCAGTGCTTTTATTTTCGTGGGTTATTTTACGATGTCGTCAGTACCTAAACGGCAGAGCGTTACGATGATCGGTAAACAATGAACTGGAAATAATTTGTAAGGAGGCATTATGGCCTAATGAAGGTTTTCTCCATGAATTTTAAGTTGATGAACTGAGGAAAACCGCGAGATGCCTCAGTCAGGATATGTGGTGTCACGGCTGGGAATCGATACGAGCACCTCCAGAATAGAAGTCTCGAGCGTTATGAATAGATCTAGCACCTCTGCATATCCGATCATATGACACAAATATCTGTTAAATCTGAAACATTACAAAATATATGCATAGAACTCACCAATATGCGAAACTTTCCACTCGCATTCTAACAGACTGGATGTGAGGAACAGTATCTAGGCAGACCGCAGCACTGATCTGAACTAATCTGCTATGCGCAAGAGAAAATACCGGCCTAGCAAGAAACACAGACGAAAGTAAGAGCTTGCTTAGACACCTCCACCACTGTCTCCCGCTTTCTCTTTCCAAGTACGAGTCTCCGATGAACTTAAAAATTTTCGACCCAATAATCATCACTTTTTTACTTCAACGCACTTTTTATATAACAGGCCTTCTCTACTTCTGTGGGGGGCACTATGCTACAAGCCGGAAGGTCGCAGGTTCGATTCACGATGAGATCACTGGATATTTCATTTGATCTAATCCTTCCAGCCCCATTATGGCCCTGGGGTTGACTCAGCTTCTAACAGAAACGGGTACCAGGAATTTTCCTGCTGGCAACCTCACCGTCATATGTGAGCCGATTGTCTAGGAAAATATGGAAGCCTCGACGTCTCACAAACTTATGCGCCACCACGGCCTCTTAGAGGGATAGCTTTACCTCCTTTTACCGGTACTTCTCTACCCATTGCGTGTTGAATGTTTACAGTAAAGTCTACAGTCCGTATAAGTGGGAGGGGTAACAATAGCTTAGTCGGTCTAGCTACGGGCTACGGGTTGGACGACCGAGAAATCGGGTTCGTTTCCTGGAATGGACAAGAAATTTGTCTGTTCTCCACAGCGCCCGGACGGGCACTGGTGTCAATCCGGTCTCCTGTATAATGGGAACCGGCGTATCTTATTTTTTCCGGGAGTAAGGCGGCCGGGGCATGAATCGTGGAGCAATACATCCACTCCTTCATGCATCTTAATGGCTTGGTGCTTCATTAATTACTCCCAGTAACAAATTTACTTTTTCATTCTGTATAAATAACTGACGAAGTTTTTAAAATGCTAGGCGATACAGCGGTTTGGTGAGAATGCTGTGTTTTGCTGCAATATTTTTATTGAGAAAAGTACAAAATAATTTGTCACTAGCTTAAATATGTTTTCCTTTCGCCCTTGTAACAGACAGCAGAAATGTTAAACATTCTTATAATGTATACTTGTATCAGACTGAGGTGGTCCCAAGGGGGCTCACCGAGTTCTCAAAAATGACCTGAAATATAGTTATACCCACGCAGAGCTTTGACTAGTTAGTAATTCGGTAAGATTTAATATATATGCTTTCGGGAACCGGATCTGCAGCCGGGCAGTCATATCTTAATTTGTTCGTCACTCTGCAAGAAAATTTTATGGCTTACTGTGTACCCAGGGGAGCTAAAGCTATTTATGTTCCTGATGTCACCGTACAGTCTGATAGGGACCTCCAACAGCCTTCACAAGAGCACATTTCGTGACTATACAGGAACATTTTATAGCTTACTGTAAGTGTAGAGAACGTACTTTGTTGAGGCACTATGTTACAAGCCAGAAGGTCACGGGTTCGATTCCCGATGATGTCATTGAATTTTTCAATTGAGCTAATCCTTCCAGCCGCACTATGGCCCTAGGGTCGACTTAGCCTCTAACAAAAATGAGTACCAGGAATCTTCCTGGGGGTAAAGGTCGGACGGCGCGTAATGCTGACACTCATACCGCCATCTATGAGCCGATTTTGTAGAGAGCATGTGGTAGCCTCGAAGTCTCACAACCCTATGGGCCTCCACGGCATGCTACAGTGTAGAGAAGTGGTAAGGCTGTTCAGGTTGCTTCTGTCACCGTACAACCTGATAAGGAGGTGCAACATTGTGTAGAACTGCGCCTTTCCGTGACCGACAGAGTGGGGATTGCAGTATCGTACACTTGGTGAGCACTTGTTACAGTGTAACTGAAATTGAATATGCGGTAATGCTGGAATGGAAATATCTTCTTCTGGGGCTGGATGGGGTTACTGCCAAGTGATGGCATGTACTGCCTGTTTTAATCTTCGTAACAAGCCCCTTCGTAGGTGGATGAACAATATTAAAATTGATCTTAGAGACACTGTTAACTAACTCCGTGGCCTGTAGACCGCAAGCGAAATACCGACCGAGCGATCGCCGCTTGTCGGCGAAGTTAGTGCCAACTTTAGCGGATAGAGTGTGCCGTGTGGTCAGTGCAACGGATCCCCACGGCCGTTAATCTCGGTCTTTTAGACCGAAGCCGCTATTTCCTTGAAATAGCTCCTCAGTTATTCTCACGAGGCTGAGTAGACCCCGTTCCAGACCCACCACTTCTCAGAAAATCTGGTAGCGCCGGGAATTGAACCCGGGACCTCTGGATCTGTGGCCAGGAGCTCTGACCACTATTGGAACGTTTTGGTAACGGTAACTTTTTCGGGCTGTTAGTTCCAATTTACTGAGCCAACGTACTAGAAACTTCTCTATTACATCCACTGCAGTAACTCGCCTCGTCAGCTTCGCTTTCCCTTGGTTTCTGCTTGAAAGCTATGGGCTCTGCAGAAGCAATATCAGCTTGCTATTTCCAAACAAGAAATTTCTGTCATCGTCAAACAAAAAGTAGGTCACAATCGAACTTCTCTTTGTTTACTTTTCTCTGCAGTGTTTCTCACATTCACCGACTACAGTGGCCTCGCTGTCTGAGGCATGAACTGCCTTCTCTCGCTCAAACACTTGGGTCGTGGGTTCGAATCCCACTCAATGCATGGATGTATGTGCTTTTATTCTGTGTTCGTGTTGTACTGTGTGCAGGTGGCGGTCTTTTGAGACGGACTGATCCCCCGTCAAAGGAGTCATACCGGCCGTGTAAGAAGATCAAACAAATGAAAAGTCAGTCAAGTTTCAACGAAGGGTTATAGAACCATAGATTCTCACATTTACTTAAATCATGTTTAAATAAGTGTATTCAAAATGTTTCTTTCGGTCCCTTCGTGGTTATTGTCTTACCATGTTTTGGAGATATTTTTGGAGGGCATGTCTCAACTTTTTTATTCCTGTGGCGCTACAGCCCCAATTTGGGCCTAGGCCTACCTCCATGAAACTCTCCGTTTCACTTCGGTTTACTAGATCTTACACATACGGTAGGACTCCTTGGGCGAGTGATCAGCTCGTCGCAAGGCCTCTGCCTGTACACAAACACAGAAAAACGCACACAAACATCCATGCTCTGAGTGGGATTCGAACCCATGATCGCGGCTTCCGAGCGAGCGAAGACAGTGCATGCCTTAGACCGCTCGGCTACCGTGACCGGCATGTCTCAACTTTAAAATCATCCATTTCTCGCGCAGCACAAATCAGACGCACGTACAGCCATTAACAATAATGATTATCGGAAAATATATTAAGCCTGTAATTGTGATACGGTTTTTAGCCTACTTTCCTTACTTTGAAAAAATATATAAAGGGAGGCTTATGATATCACCATTCTGTCTATGTACCTCACTGACGTTGCTAGGCAGCGGCTTGGTAAACATTTTCCTGCGGCAACGAAGACACGCGGTGTTTTATATGCGGTCCGTCTCGTATCAAATACTCAGTATATACTGAAAGGAAAGTAAGCGATTATTTATTTCCAGGACTTTTTTTTTAATTAAAGAAATCAAGAGTGTTGTCTTCTCGGATGTGACGTCCTGTAATCCAGTGCAAGTTGACGTTTCGGAGGATCGTACTATCGAAGAGTAAGTGACACAGGCATCCGGGAAGCAGGAAGCAAGAAGCAGAACGAGCCTCGCACAGAGAACTGGGTTCTAATAGAGGCCTTCAGAGGAGAGCAGAGCGAACCACTGGAGCTAAGGGAGGAGTGGCTCGTGCAGTTCTAACACATTCGCTCCGACACTGGCTTCAGATTTCTCGACTTACAGATGTAAAATACAAAGTTGTCCCTGCACTTAATTAAGTACCATTCCATGAAGACATATGGGGACTGGAAGTATAGCTCCAGGATTCTTGACCTCGGAACTGTATGTAAGTGAGTGGTCAGCTTCACGCTACGACTGCTCTACCTCGGCCGAAAAGCCCCTGGTGCCCACTGTATAGGAGGCTGGGTAAGCCCCAGAGCCGGTCTGGACGGTGGAAAAGATAAAAAAGCTTTTGCACCTGCCGAGAATTGAACTCCGATTTCTCGGCCGTCTAGACCATGGCCCGGCGCTGTATGAGGTGAGAGAACATAAATATCCTGTTCATATAATTATCTCGCAAAACGTAAGACTTCACTTAAACTGTATAATGATCAAAACGTGCCTGTTCCGTTTTTGTGTGTGAGTTAACGCTGGAAATACTCGCAGAAAGGTACGCAAATCTTTGTATAGTGTGTCCATTATTTTATTATTTGATTTTAATCGTAATTTTAACTGGTCGTCAAATGTTACTGACGCCCTGAAAATCAAGTTGAGTTCCGTGAGAATCCGTTCGGCGTGTCTCCAGTTGTTCCATGTGGACAGGTAGACGGACGGACAAACGTGGCGAAAATAATGTAGGTTCTTGTCGCAAAAGCTCCAAAAATATGTCTTCCTGTTCTCACATATTGCGGCAACTTGGCCGCCGGGATAGCTCAGTTGGTACAGCGACTGGCTACGGGCTGCACGACTGAGGGGTCGGAGTTCGAGTTCCGGTAGGGTCAAGAGTGTTCTCTTCTCCACGTTGTTCAGACCGGCTCTGGGGTGCAGCCAGTCTCCTATCCAACGGGTACCGGGAGCTCTTTCCCCGGGGGTAACGCGGCAGGGGCGTGAAACTGACCACTCATCTCCAACTAGTGCCGAGGTCATGAAAATATGGCTCTATACATCCACTCCCCCATACGCCTTCATGTCGTAGTGCTTAATTAGTTAAGGACAGGGACAAGTTTGCCGACCTCGAAGTCATCTTCCGAGCACCCCCCTCGCTCTCCAATCTTCTTGTAGACTTACGCCTTGACCTTCCCTTCTGCGTTATCTTGACAGAACAGATAAAGGTAAATCGCTAGATCATTGTTTATGAATACGCTGGTTGTCTGGGTCATAAGAATTTTGTCTGAAGCATTTTTTTCTTATTTTTCTCCTATCCAATGCATACCGGAGGCTCTATCCCCGGGAGTGAAGCGGCTGGAGCTTGAAGCTGATCACTCACCTCGATCTAGTCCCTAAGTCAAGAAAACGTGGATCTATACATCCACTCCCCCATATGCCTTCATGGCGTGCTCTCTTTTCGCTGGCTCTACAGCCCCCTTGGGGCCTGGCCTCTGATTTCTCAGTTTCATTACCATTTTTTATTCAGACGATAGGACTACTTGGACGAGTGATCAGCTACCTAAACACAGAATAAACAAATACACATACCAAACATCCATGCCTTACAGGTATGTAGGATTCAGGCCGCGCCTTAGCTCAAGCGGTTAATCGCTGGCTTCCCATTGCGGCGGTCCGAGTTCGATCGCGGGGCTGGTAAAGTGGGATTTGTGGTGGACAAAGTGGCGCTGGGGAAGGTTTTCTCCAAGTACTTCGGTTTCCCCTGCCAATCTTCATCCCACTAATTGCTCCACAATCACCCCCACCTATCATCAGGTACTGGTACAATAGGCCAGAAGTGGCCGCAGTACAAGGGACTTAGTCCCACCCCACTAGCAATAAAAAAAATATAGGATTCAAACCCACGATCCCGGCTTCCGAGCGAGCGAAGACAGTACATGCTCGGCTACCGTGACCGGCTCATGGCGTGCCTTAGTTCGTTGGTCTGTAGTCTCTTATTCGGTTCTCTAGGATATCCAGAATGCCCACAATGTCAGGAAGATGTGTAGCGAGCGGATAGCGTGGTGCAGTTCTGTAGCTATAGAGCAGGTCGCCAAGAGGAAGTACGGCAATGTAGGCCTTGGCAACACGAACCTGCGCTCAGAATTTCCGTTAGATAAGAACCTGCACGTTTTTATACGGAGACAGGCACCTCACCGCTCAGTGTGCCAACACGTAGCTCCAAATGGAACCAGGAAGTTCTGTTGCGTAACTGTTACATACTCAGGGTCTCAAGGTCGAATCCAGTTCTTTACTCTCAGATACGTATGCAGTTCTTCACGCCATTGTTGCTTTTCCGTACTGTACATCACAGCTTATTAGATTGTGATATTCCGAGTTGTGACACCGTGTAGTCTTGCAAGTTGATGCCAGCGTTTCTGATGAATGTTGGTATTTATCTACAAGACTGTATGGTCTTGCAACCCAAAAGACCTCAATTTAAACGTTTAGGTAAAGTTAGCCCTGTGCTTAACTAATTAAGCACTACGCCATGAAGGCGTATGGGGGAGTGGATGTATAGATCCATATTTTCTTGGCCTCGGCATTAGTTGGAAGTGAATGGTCAGCTTCACGCCCCTGCCGCTTTACCCCGGAGAAAGAGCCCCCTGTACCCATTCGATGGGAGTCTGGGTGGGTCTCCAAAGCCGGTCTGGACGCTGTGGAGATGATAAATGTATTGCCTTTGCCGGAAACCGAACCCCGGTTGTCCAACCCGTCGCTATACCGACGCACTACTCAATCTTCTGTTTGCAGTGCTACCTACAGATGTTTTTTTTTATTGCTAGTGGGGTGGGACCAAGTCCCTTGTACTGCGGCCACTTCTGGCCTATTGTACGAGCCCCAGATGATAGGTGAGGGTGATTGTGGAGCAATTGGTGGGATGAAGATTGGCACGGGAAACAGAAGTACTTGGAGAAACCCTGCCCCAGCGCCACTTTGCCCACCACAAACCCCACTTTACCAGACCCGGGACCGAACCAGGGTCGCCGCGCTGGGAAGCCAGTGACTAACCACTTGAGCAATGGCGCGGCCGACAGATGGTGTTACTCTTTGCGTTTACGGTGGGAACTTAACGATAGCCGATTATAGGACTTGGTCTACTGGATAAGTTCGGTAGCTCCACTTATGCTGTGAATCTAGTTTGTGAGGAATTGTGATAGGAAGACACACTTGCTTCTGACTTTAGCTCTGCAGCCTTTTGTTGGACCTTGGCCGCTTTTTTCAGGCTCTTAATCCTATACACAGTCTGTAGGACTCCTTCGCCGGGGATCAGCCCGTCTCAGGGCCACTGCCTACACACAGAACAACACCAACAGAATGACGTTATTGTCCCTTCGCATTTTCCATGCTGGTGTTTATTCAAATAAACCTTCTTCTGTTACTTTATTTCCAAGGTAATGTATAGACATGAAGAGATGTTGCCTTGTCAGTGTAGAGAGGCTACGCTCTATTCGAGGTTCTCTAATCAGTGACTGCGACGATTATGTTGTTCTGGGATGAGACGCCGTGTAGTCAGGTAGAAGTTCGACGTTTCGGAGGAACGTACTGCTTGCCGGTTTCTTGCTTGACTTAATCTTCAGCCCTTGCAAAACATCGATGAACTGATACCAGGCTACACGGTGTTCTTGTTCTTCTGCAGACACTACAGTTCATGATGAACCTTGGCATCTTTTACGACTGCTCGCCATTGGTCCCGGTCCTGTGACTTTCGCCTCCAATTGGGTGTTTCTGTCTGGCTGCAACGTTCAAACTTCTAAAAAAGTACGGCTTTTTACGGAATGGGGTTGTAACCCCACGCCAAACCCCAAACCTAGATTACCAGAGTATCATTGACCTGTCGGGCGTGGGAGACGCTACCAGTAGCTACACTATCGCCAGCTTAGCCCTCACTATTACGTCAAAGTGGGAATACCTGCTGGGGGGGGCTTCATGGTGTTAGTGACTAGACCACGGGCTGGACGAGTGGAGAATCGGTATTCGATTCCTGGCTGGGGTAGTTCTCTCTCTTCACCACCGAGTCCAGACCAGATATACGAACCACCCAGCTGATACTTTTCCGCGGGGTTAAAACAGACAAGGCGTAAAGTTGACTAGTCATCTCCATCTGGTGTCGAGATTAAGCTATACCTCCATTTCCCCATTCGTCTTTATGGCGTGATGCTTAAGTAATCACACGTAGAACTGCCTGTTTGTGCGTAAGGCTGTCGGCTAATTCGCCCCGAACAGGTTGCTGCAACTGCTAAGAGATGGCGCGACATGTTTGTTTCACTTGCTATATCTCGTGCGTAACACAGAAATGACCCATTACGTCATGATTTCCGCCTTGTTCCCACACTGCCGCATCCCACTTATGAATTGTCAGACCCACAGCTTGGGTACAGTGAAGGACGTCTCTATCAAGGCCTCGTTATACGACCATTAACGGCTGACAGCTGAATATGCAAAGCATCATTTCCTCCTCCATACAATTTCAAGAGATCTATCTAATCTAAGGCCGCACCATAGCTCAAGCGGTTAGTCGCTGGCTTCCCACCGCGGCGGCCCAGGTTCGATCCCGGGTCTGGTCAAGTGGGATTTGTGGTGGACAAAGTGGCGCTGGGGCAGGTTTTCTCCGAGTACTTCGGTTTCCCCTGCCAATCTTCATTCCACCAATTGCTCCACAACCGCCCTCACCTATCATCTGCGGCTGGTACAATAGGCCAGAAGTGGCCGCAGTACAAGGGACTTAGTCCCACCCCACTAGCAATAAAAAATTATCTAATCTATCTGGCCGTCTATATGTCTATATCTATCGATCTGTCTGTCTCTCTATCTATATGTCTATATATTTGTCGATCTATTTGCCTACATATATATCTATAGATCTAGCTATCTGTCTGTATATATATATATATAATCTATCTGGCTATCTATCCATTTATATAGATCTAATCTATCTGGCTATCAATCTATCTTCCTATCTATCTTGTCTTTCCATCTGTATCGATCTAATCTCTATATGTCTATATATTTGTCGATCTATCTACGTGTATCTATCACACAGCAGAACCATCACACCACAATTGCTGCACCAGTGAAATAAACGGGTCACAAATGGCTGCCTTTGGTGCCCAGGAACGACACGCACCAGTACACCACATGTTCTTCGACTGCCCCTCAGTCTCAGCCTTCTGGATCCGTTTAACCAAGATAACTCCATGAATTACTACGTTCCCCATTCAGTTCAGAAGAAACTTACACTCTACGGCCAGTCCACCCTTGATACCATCCCGCAACAGCTCGCAAACACCTGCTGGTGGCAGCCAAGACACACCCGATTACCAGCTGTACACACAGATGCGCTACAGCGTGTGGGCCATGCATTGCAGCCACCTTCCCAAGCTGGTTCCTCTCTCGCGGATTTTTCTACCCTGAAGATGGACACGATACGTCGGTTGACACAAGATCTACACGGCGCCACATCCCAGAAGATGGCATTCTTTCATTTGTCTTATTGCTAATAAAATTATTATCAGAGAATTCTTTCTATTTATCTAACCTCTGTAGCGTATTATTATTATTATTATTAGAGGGGTGCGTTTCCCCATGCACCGCGACGAGTGGTCTATTGTACGTCCCCTCTGTGATATTCTACCAGTCTCTATACCCTACCGATATTGGTGCGTGCCATCAGTCCCGACTCAGCCAGCGAGTTCGGCCTCTACTGGCTCAGCGGTATCTCTCGATGCTTCCCCCATCTATCAGAGGCGTTAGAGACTATTGTTGGGCGGGAAATGTCCGATCAATTTGGCTCAGTGTTCCCTTTGGAACATGAGGTTCTTTTACGGCTTAAAGTCCCTCCCGGAGGACTTGTTCCCCGAATTTTTCCGCCCTTAAAAATTCCACGACCTCCGCCGGGTTTGAACCCGCGTACCTTGAGTCATGAGGTGGGAACGTTACCCCTAGACTACGGAGGCCGCTAATCTCTATAGCGTAAGACGAAACGTTAACACGTTCATTTGCCTGAAACGGTTTTTTTGTTCCCCCCTCCAAATGTGTGTATGATAATGATACACTTAACATTCTAATGTGTTAAATGTCTTTCGGTAAAATCGACATTTACAGAGATGCAATATACGTAAGTGTTGACGTGAACTTCCAGCCGCAATTGGCCCACGTACGCCTAAATGCGTATGTTGTCACTAGGTCTTCACGAGGATATACCACATCATATGCCCCTGGACCAAATAATATTTATAAATTCAGTTCGTACCTCACATGAAACACGTTACGTCTCAAAGCCCAGCCTGTTAATCCTGTTTAAGAAGAAAGTCTCTGTTTATTGCGAGACCCATACAGAACCCAAATACACTGTGAGCGGAATACAGTTTATGAATATTAAAGCAGTTGGGAATACGCAGGTGCGAGCGAGGCAGTATCACCGTTGTACTGTACAGAGTTCTGCGGATTGCCTAACCGTAAGAAGTGTTTATGACATATGTAAAGCATAACTGTATGCTATATTATTTGTGAGAAGGACGTCGCCTGCGTTGTGTTTCTTTGTTTGTTTAGTTACTCATTCGAACAGTGTTGCCGCTACTTTATTTACTTATCTATAGTTAACTTCACGGCACTAGCGGTCAGAGTGGTGAGACAGTGGGTCCCGCTGGGCCCGGAACCAAGAATGGCTGTGCCGGCGAAGGCCAGCAAAAATTTGCCCCGAACCGACATTAGCAGTAAGTCAGACTGAATGAGTTTATGGTAGAGAATAATGAATTGGAAAAGATACGGAAGTTGCCGCAGCCTAATTGAAGGCACTAATCTCATTTGTCTGGATGGACTGGTGAAAGCCAAAATCCTCAGACAGGGTAGCCAATATTCCGGCTGTGATTTCAGCGGAGTACCTCCTGAATACAAGTTAGAAGCGCTGACATTTCAGTCAACTTGCTCGCTTGCCGCCAGTTATTTCAGTATGTGATGATAATAACAATAATATTAATATGGCTCAGGATAGAGACCAGTGGAGGGCTCTTGTGAACCCAGCAATGAACTTTCGGGTTCCATAGAATGTTTGGAATTTCTTGAGTAGCTGAGCGACAGGCGGCTTCTCAAGAGGAGCTCAGCTCCAAAGAGTTAGAAACGCGTCGTAACGACACTGAAAATGTCACGGCCTATATGACATTACTATCCTAACACGAACAACCAATCCAACAACATATTTTTAATTTACGCCTTCTGAATTCCATGCCGTAGCTCAGGCGATTAGTCGCCGGCTTCGATCCCAGGTCAGGTCATGTGAGATTTGTGGTGGACAAAGTGGCACTGAGGTAGGTTTTCTCCGAATACTTCGGTTTCCCCTACCAATTCGCATTCCACCGACTGCTTCACACTCATCATCATCTACGTATCATCCGGGGCTGGTACAATAGGCGAAATAGTAGCCGACGTACCACGTGGATTCAGTCTCACCCCACCCCAAGAACCTGAAAAAAACTGCAGTTCTTGAGCGGTACCGTCGGACCAATCCCCCATACAACTACAACTTGAACTGCGACACATGCATACCTTGAGCGAAACAGGGAAAGCAGTGTGCACTGTCGCTAATGTAGCGCTAGTTTATAACAAGTATGTCAAACGAAGAGACCCGCTACAGTCAGCATGTACGGTCTCAGAGTCTTCTGACTTATAGACGGACTGTAAGACAACGTTGCCTGCCTCATGTCGTGCGGAACATGTATCTGAGCGTCGAGCTGTTACTACCACGTCGAAACACGTCTATTTACAGTATAGAAATTTACACTTTTGTGAGAGGGCATCAAAGTAAAAGAGACATATTCGCCAAAAGCAAGAATTGTGGAGTAACAACAACCGACCGTTACTAGGTAGCGGCCCGCGAACTGTCCGTGCAGATGGATGCGCACGCAGCAATGTAATACGTCATGCCATCGCTAAGCAACAGTTACACTGCAACAGAGGACCGGTGTTTTCTACGATATCCGTGCCGAGATGTTATAAGCAGTAGTAGACCCGCTGGGGTTTAGTTGTTGTGAGCTGTTGCTGTTAGAAGATGGTAGCTGAGGCCGGGGACGGCTCGAAAACGCAGAGGAAGGTGAACGTCCGCCGTTGCAAGCTGCCACAAAGCAACGGCCAGTGAAGAGTAACAGACTGGGAAGAACTAGTGTGTCCTACAGTGATTTATGAAGTGTGTAGAACAGTGAGAGCATAATCTTTACTTGTAGTTGCGAGTTGTAAGAGCTCCAATTACTGAGCCAGACCCCTTCTATAGTCACACTTCATACACGTGACAACATATGAAAGAAAGCAGGAGACAGACCTTGAGTATTTTTTTATTGCTAGTGGGGTGGGACTAAGTCCCTTGTACTGCGGCCACTTCTGGCCTATTGTACCAGCCCCAGATGATAGGTGAGGGTGATTGTGGAGCAATTGATGGAATGAAGATTGGTAGGGGAAACCTAAGTACTCGGAGAACACCTGCCCCAGCGCAACTTTGTCCACCACAAATCCTACTTGACCAGACCCGGGATCGAACCCGGGCCGCCGCGATGGGAAGCCAGCGACTAACCGCTTGAGCTATGGCGCGACCATCACACCTTGCGTAACTTTATCAGTTCGGTACCACCTACAAAAATGTTTTTCCCGTTATATGAACCTTCAGTGCTGAGAACTTAGCCGTTCTGGATATCTTCTTGACCCCATTCTTTGCAATACTTTTATTCTACATATTCTTTTCGAGATATCGCTAAATGTAACACAGCTAGATGCATCTCTAGTTGGTATTTTGTTTTTCTTTTCAACAGTTTCTTTCAATAAGGAAACATGAGCTGTTGGTCAATGGATTCTTCTGTAACCTTGCTGCTCTTCCATAAGAGTGAAGTTGGCCCTGTGCATAATTAATTAAGCACCATGCCATAAAGATGTATGGGGCAGTGAAGTTGAGTGTCAGCCTCACGCCCTGGCCGCTTAACCCCAGTGATTATGCCGCCGGTGCCCATTGGATAGGACGCTGGGTGGGCTCCACAGAGTTAAGTCATTCGCGAGAATTTACGATTGTACTTTGAGACATATACAAACACCTATCGTCCTGGAGAATTGTTCGTAGTTTTACTCAGTCTTTCCGAGTTAGTTCCTTAGCATATGTCGTGGCCGTTTCATTTCACATTTTTCCCCGATTCGTGACTTCTATCTCATCATCATCAGTAATCTGTCAAGACGACAGGTCCACAGTCTCTTCCAAAATAATTCCTCCACTTAATGCGATCTAGAGCTTTCTCCTTCAAATGACAGTATCCTCGTCTGTCCCCAAGGTCATCCAGCATCTTCTTACGTCTTCTTCCTCGTCTTCTTGTCACTTCTATCCGCCCCTCTATCTTTCCTTCAATAACTTCTTTTAGAAGGCAGTTACTGCGTAAAACATGACCAATCCAATTAGCCTTCCGTTTTCTTATTTCGTGTAGGATATTCCTCTGCTCGCTGACTCTAATTAACACCTCTTCATCTGTTCGCTATAAAATCAGTGAAGTTGAAATAAAGTCGATAATAGTCGAAAATGAAGAATTGTTTTGGGGGATGTGTCATCTGATTGTTTCTGATGTGTGATTAACATAACTTAGCTTACTAATACCTTTTATCCTCTACTGAGGCTTATGTCCTCAGAAGCAATAATGTTGCAGTCATGTCATCTTTCTGTCGCAAGAAACGTGTTTCATCAGACATGTGATTCAGATTATGTCACACACGCAACTGGCAGGGTATGGTGCATACAGAACCGCAGAGGTGAGGTACAGTGGATACTTATTTCCCTGCCGCCATTTTGTTTTGTGACGCCCAAACATGCAGGCACTTAGAAATGCGAGGCAAACATCAAACTGATTCTTATTCCCTTGACGACTGATTGACTCTTAGTATATTGTCACGTGTAGTCACGAGTGACTGTAAGGTTTGGATTGGTAATTGAATTTACCGAACTCTTACAGAGCGTAACTACAAGTAACTATCACTCTATCGCCAATTCACACGCTCTACAGTTCACTATAACACGCACAAAATCTTCCCAGTCTGCTGTATCTTCACCGGTTGTCGCCTGATAACGGCCACCAACACTGTAGCTTCCTCAGCTTCCGTTACCGGCCCAAAAAAAGAATGAAATAATAGTAGATTGGGGAAAGTTGCATAATGAGGAGCTTCATAACTTGTACTCTTCGCCAAATATAATTAGAATGATCAAATCAAGGAGGATGAGATGGGGATGACATGTAGCACGAATGGGGAGAAAAGAAATGCACACAGGGTTTTGGTGGAAAATCCAGAGGGAGAAACCATTAGGAAGACCTAGACATAGGTGAGAGAATAATATTAAGATGAATCTTATAGAAATTGGATGGTGTGGTATGGACTGGATTCATCTGGCTCAAGATAGTGACCAGCGGCGGTCCTTAAGAACACAGAATGTTGAGGAATTCTTGAGCAGCTGAGCGACTGGCGGCTTCTCAAGAAGGAATCAGCCCCATAGACTGAGAGAGTTAAGTGGTTGGTTAGTTAGTTAGTTAGTTAGTGACATCTTTCAGGATCCTGCAGTGACAGAGTTAGTGTTGGCTCTGTCTTCAGAGATTTTCACGGCCGAAAGTGGGTGATACTGATGACAGGAAGCTAAGAAAGTACCAAGCAGTGAAGGTGACATGACGTTCATACCGAGATGTACGAAAATTGGCCAATGTATGTAAAATGTTTGCAGCTCATTCAAGGGGAGAATGAACATACATTAATAAGGTTTAGAGAAATACATATAATATAGGCCAGTGAACAAATAGCGACTGCTAAAAAAATCGGACACTTTATGAAGGCCTGCAAGTTACGATCGCTGGAACAAATGTGATTTGACGGAATAGCGCGTCATGTCAGGACTTTACACAGAAGCGTGCCGGAAGTATTCAGACCTGCCTCACCGTGACCAGGGCCCATTTTCCTTGTATGCTACGTAACGCTAGGAGGAATCTGCTTTCCAGTCTGCTCTCTGCATCACATCTCTCAACATACACCGACCTGTTTAGTTCCACTGCACAAAAATATCGCCAAGATAAACCTTAAGTTACGGATACAAACTTTTGCCTGATTTATATCCAGAAAGACCGGGGTAAGCTCAGTCGATATAGTGACTGGCTACTGGCTGAACCGCCTAGGAGTCGGAGTTCGAGTCCCCGTAGGGTCAAGAATGTTCTCTTCTCCACGTCGTCCAGAACGGTTCTGGGGCCCACTCAGCCCCCTATCCATTGGGTCCCGGGGGTAAAGCGGCCGGGGCGTGAAGCTGATCACTCATCTTCATCTAGTTCAGAGGCCAAGAATACGTGTATTCATACATCCACTCCCCCATAAGTTTTAATGACGTGATGCTTAATTAGTTAAACACAGGGACAAATTTACCTTTACCTTACCTTTAACCATGTGAGGTGCCATGTTTTCTGTGTATCCCCCGTTTTAAATTTTGAGCAAGCTAACCTCTTTTCGTTTTCTTTCCTACAATGTTAAGGGTGATTCTAAATTATTGTCGGGGTTTCCGTTGCCTGTATTTTTCAACCCGGAAAAACAAAATGAAACTGCTTACGGAACGTGAAAGTGTAACTCAAAAACTTCCAGACATCAATACGACGAGAATAGCGTTGACAAATAAAACTTTTTGAGTTACAATTTCATATTCCATAATCAGATGTATTGTGATTTTCAAATTTAAAAAAATTAGAGGTCCCGGGAACTCCGACAATAATTGAGAATCATTTTATACAATTGTACGTGTATAATAACGGTACGGCGGCCGCTCGAAATTGTGACATGACAGCCAAACTGCAGTCGGCGCTTCCTTGGCTGAGTATGTGTGTCACAGAGCGTCACAGTCGGCCTGCTGTTGCGTCAGCGTGAACCATGTAATAGCTCTGTCGTGTTGCCCCTTTTCCAATCACTCACTTTGTACACATTTAGGTGTGTAGAGGTACATATTCATATGCTTTTAAAGCACAAAGGTTAAGGGAAAATATCCATGTGTCTAAAGGTGTATAGAGAAGTGAAGGTAAAATATTGTATTATACACTTTAGAATTAGATTTTGAGAGAAAAGCTTCACGCTCCAACCCCATTATTTTCTTTATTTCCCCTGTGAAAGGCAGTAACTTGTAGCTTACGTTCCCACCTCATGACTCAAGGTACGCGGGTTCAAACCCGGCGGAGGTCGTGGAATTTTTAAGGGCGGAAAAATTCTGGGAACAAGTCCTCCGGGAGGGACTTTAAGCCGTGGTTCCCGTGTCGTAGATTTACGGCACGTAAAAGATCCTCATGTCTCTAGGAGACCTCTGAGCAAAATTAGGCAACAAGTTTCCCGCCCAAGCAGTTTCCAATGCCTCTGGTAGATGGGGGAAGTATTAGGTACCAAGGGCCCACCTCGTTGGCTGAACGGGGCTAATAGCACTTACCAGTACCGGTAGGGTATGGCGACTGGTAGAATATCAAAGGGGGACGTACAATAGATCAACAACTGGTCGCGGTGCATGGGGAAACCCACCCCCTCCAATAATCATAATAATAACTTGTAGCTTCATTAACAGAATCACTTCCATCTAAATGCAACAGCGAAACTTATGCATTGAAACGTTAATATTAGCGAAATACAACTATTTCATTAGGTCTACTAATTAACAGAATAATTCTGTCGATGCAGTTCTAATTAATTCCTGTACGTTATTTGCCCTTGATGCATAAAAGCATGCAAAATGGGGAATCGTGTCTCAGTTCTCATGTTTTGTTTTCAGAACTTCAGTTTTCGACAAAACCTGGTATTAGAGTTCAAAAGTAAAGTCATGGAGCCCGTGCAATTATCCCTGTGCTTAATTAAACACCACTCCATGAAGACGCTTGGGGAACTGGGGTAATGCTCCATGCATTCTTAACTTCAGCACTAAATAGAGGTGAAGTAGTCAGCTTCGTACTTCGACCGCTTTAGGCCCGACGAAAGAGCCATCAATAAGCGTAAAATTGTCCCCTTGCTTAATTCATTAAGCGCTACGCCATGAAGACGTATGGGGGAGTGGAAGTATATATCCACCATGCTTGACCTCGGCATTAGATAGAGGTGAGTGGTCAGTTTGACGCACCGGCCGCTTTACATCCCCGGAGAAAGAGCCCCTAGTACTAATTAATGGGAGGCTGGGTGAGCCTCCGAGCCGGTCTGGACGTTGCAGAGAAGTGAAAAATCCGTTGTCCCTGCTGCAAATCGAACACCGGTCTTCCAGCCCTTAGCGCGTATCTATACCGACTAAGCTATCCCCGCTCCAAAATCCCTCAGTACACACAAGGTAGGAACTGAGTAGCACCTAGAGTCGGTTTGGATGTTGTGAAAAAGAGAAAATTCTCTTCCTTCGGAAATCAATCCCCAGTTCGTTGGTCATCTAGCATACACTCAAATCTACACGGACTGAGATGCCCCCTTATTAGAATGTATGTGAACATGTAATTTTTCTCAAAAACCAGGGATCTATGGGAGCGCATGCGCGGTAGTGCAGCGGCTGTCGCACTCTAGCGCGAGTCTCAGGTCTTCCGTGTACAGTGAACTGGTTTAGTACATAGTCAATTCGAATTACTATAAATAAAATTGAAAAAAAAGTAAATACAATTATTTTCGGGAGCTTATAAATTTTATGTATGTTATGTCCCCCTCCCCCCCCCCGAAAATCTCTGCCCCCTTGGGGTTGCCCAAGTCAACCCAGTTGCAGCTCAGAAGACACCATGGCTTGCGCATGTGCATTTGCATCCCCGGCTTAGTGAGAACGTTTTCTGCAGATATTATCCGAAACGCTTCCCCTCCCCCCAAATGACGTATATTTACTGAAGAAGTATAATTTATGTCTTCATGTACCTTAACATCTGTACGTTCATGTCAACAACATCATTTATTACAGATACGCAATCTGTTTTCTGTGTCGCTGATTGTGTCTGCAGCAGCAAATTTGTAGCAACACTACACAAGGACGAACGCAATATCCAAAATGTCTGTTTTTAGAAGAAGCGTAAAGATTACTGTTGTCTGGGGTATGACGTCTTGAAATTTAATAGACAGGTGACAATGTTTCGGAGGGTCCTGTTGCAGCCATCTTAAGAAGCGGTAGCAGATTCCTCCGAAACGTTGATAGCTTTCTACCAGAGAACACGGCGTCACATCACAGAAGACATTAATATTCATATTCACCGCTGTGCGAACCTCATACCATGTGGAATGAGTGAGTTTTCCGGATTTCTGTGGGCTATATTTTGCTACTTTTTTGTTTTGTTTTCATAATTACCGTGCCATGAATTTTTTCGTAGTAATTATAATGTTTAGTCAGCTTTATAAACCAGCAGGGATAGCGTAGTCATATAGCGACTGGTTATGGGATGGACGACCGAAGGGTCGGGTTTCGAGTCCCGGTAGAGTCAAGAATTTTCTCTACTCCAATCGTCCAGAGGTTCTTCATTGCAAGACAATATCACTATGCCTTCTTGTCTCTTGCACTAGTTGTATTCAACCCTTTTTGTTCGCCTACCCCTAGATCTAATTTCTCTTCAACTTTGTACCCCCAGAATTGTTGGTGTATAATTCAAATTATACACAGTCTATAATCGGCATCTAAAATAAATTAAATTGCAACCAAAATAATAAGTTTCAAATAAGAAAAAGGAGAATTTAGCTATTTCCTATCATACAAGAATTAATAAAGAAACAAAGGTATTTTAGCAAAGCAAAATTATATGATTAATTATTTCATCAGTTGTTAATATGGTTCTGGCCTGGTAATGAGATGATTGAGCTTGTTTCTGGCATGCCAGTACCTCAATTCGGGGACGGATTTTAATTTTACGTACCCCGTAAGATGTCTTCGCGTGCCCCAGGTTGAAGACCAATGTCTTACACTGTGGAGGGACCGGATTTAGCCCAGTCATACCTCTGCTTCTAGACCACAGATAAGACAAGGTTACAAACTAACAAGGACGCAGTGTAGCCTGCTCAAGAATCGTCTGGGGATTAATCCTTTAAGGAACAGTGGTAACTCTGTATACCACCTGATTTTTTTCACTAAGACTCTTAGTTTTACCAGCAGAATATGGGCTAAGTCCAGTTCTCAACAGAGATTCTTCCTTGTACAACATTAACCAGTTGACCTTTGCCATAGAGACGGAATGTGTTTCCCGTGAAGCTGGAAGTGAGCTTTTATTAAATATTATTTAGATCAGCCGTGTAAAACATGCGGCCCCCATAGCCACAAAGTGCGGCCCCTCAACTTTTAGAGCTGATTGATATTAAAATTTTAGTAGAAATATTTTTTGTAAAGACAATTTTCCAACAGACCAGAAGACAAGAAGTCTCACGCTGACATAAATTAGCAGGCTGCAGGAAATTCAATGTTTTGCTATTTCTAACATAATTTCTTGTGTAATCTCTCTTTTTACATATTGAAAAGTTGTTTGATACTTGTCAAAAGTGGCATTCTCTTGCTTTTTAAAACTGTAAGTATGTGATTTTAGGTAATTATATTGAAATTATTCCTAAATAATAAATAGAATTAAATTTCCTTGTATCAAAATCTAATGCATATTTCTATTTTGAAGTGCGGCCCTGGACTATTATTTATAGGGCTGAGGTGGCCCTCTGTACAAGTTGAGTCTGACATGCCTGCTCTAGATAAATGTCAGTCTTTGAAGAGTTAATTAAATTTCCTAATTTTCCATTCAGATTACAGCAGCCTAGTTCTCCAAACAATGCAAATAGTACGATTGTTCTTTTTCGATAATCTGCATTATCGTCACTCGGTAGGAATACTCGAGTTTGATTCAAGACATTTCGTCCTTGAATACGGCGTTCATACGTAAAGTTGGTGAACACAAAAGCGATAACTAGGACATTATTATAAATCAGCCATTCATACAATCGGATGTCATGTCATGTTTATACGTGTTTTACTGAAGGTGATTAGCGGCAACCGAGTGACAGGCCTAGCGGGTCTCGAAGGCAGTAGTTGTGTCAGTAGTTTTTTTATTTGCGTCCGTGTTAAATTTAAATCATAATTTTGTCTGCTGTAATAATAGACTTATAAATCTTAGATACAAAAATTAATAGCGTATGTACAGGCACTGACAATCAGCAGCGGAAGTGTTCATTCTGACAAAAAACTTCGTGGCTTTAGTCCGCAAGCGAGCTATACCGACCGAGCGACCGCCGCTTGTTGACGAAGTTAGTGCCAACTTTAGCGGATAGAGGGTATCGCGTGTTCAGCGCAACGAATCCCCACGGCAGTTAATTTCGGTTTTCTAGACCGGAGCCACTGCTTTTCCATTCAAATAGCTCCTCAATTACCCTCGCGAGGCTGAGTGGACCCCGTTCCAAACCGACTACTTCTCAGAAAATATGGTAGCGCCGGGACTCGAACTCGGGATCTGTAGCCAGGAACTCTAACCATTAGACCACAGAGGCGGACTGTTCATTCTGACTTGTATGTCAAGTATTACGACGAAATTTATTTGTGGAGCCCTCGTGAAAATACGGATAAATAAGAAAATAGACTTTACCGGCCCTTAACAATAATCCTTCCTGCCATCCGTAGCCATGCAGTTACTCAACGCCATATGACCTGTGTAGCTGATAACCAGTTAACTACGTAACTAAGTAATTAGGTTTCAGATAGCGGAACCTGAAGTTGAACACTTTTACCACCAAAACCCACAATTTGACAGGATTCTGAGCCAAATTCTTTCACCTCCTAACCTCACAATATATTTCCCCCTAATTATATCTGCGTGCTATCTTTCCATTAATGTCAGACTCAGTGGCCGCGCCGTCTATTCGTCCGCTCAAACACTGGAGTCGTGGGTTCAAATCCCACTCTAAGCATGGATGTGTATATGGTTCATTCTGTGTTTCTGTTCTGTATGTAGATAGCGGCCTTCCGACGGGCAGATCACTCATCCAAGGAGTCCTACCGTCTGTGTAAATAAGATAACGAAACTTAAGGAGAGGCCAAGGCCCAACAAAGGGCTGTAGAACCACTGATGAATGAATGAAAAGTTGTTTTAGTATTTGTTATGGGGAACGGTAATGCAAATTCCATATCACAGATTAACAGAATCAGAAATGGAGTACTCCATAATGTAATACGTAAAACTTCCAATGGCGTTCTTTGCAGTTTATTAAACTTACATGCAGCCTGTGATTAAAAGTTTATGATATAAATGAAAAAGTCGTATATGGCTTTAATATGGATCAATGTATAGACACAATAGATCGCTGTGGTCGCGGTGCAAGGGCCAAGAAGGCCCACCCCTCATACATTCATGGATCAATCTAGATGAAAAACGAAGTAATAGTTTTGGTGAAAGTATCATACACATCCCATGGCCTGGGCGCTGATAGTAGGTCGCAGACGGATGGACGAGCGGACAGCCTTTGCCACTGCGTCCTCACATGCCCGAAGAATTTGATCATGAAAAAAGATGATCTCACTATTTGACTATTTTACACGTTTTCAGTGTACCTGAGTACGAAAGATTGTTTTTTCTTTAAATACCGTCTGTATGTACGTGCGCCTCGTTTGAGCCTCAACGATTGCACGGATTTTATTGCTGTTCAGTATTTGAGAGTTTATCCACCTTAGGTCGATCTCCGATTTAAAAAAAATAGGAGCCCTTGTCATAGGCCGCAAAGAACAAAATATCAATTTTCTTGAAAATGGTTGTAACTATTCTAACTAAATTTTAGTAGTTTTTGGAGATCCTTTTCCTAAATGAAACTGTGATAAACGGTTAAAGAAAGATAAAGTTGTCCATGTGCTTAATTAATCAAGCATTATGCCATGAAGGCGTATGGAGAAGTGGATGTATAATCCCCATTTTCTTGACCTCGGCACTAGCTGCTTCACTCCCCGGCCGCTTTGTCGCCAGTACCCATTAGATAGGAGGTTGGGTGGATCCCAGAGCCGGTCTTTACGACGTGAAGTAGAGAAAATTCTTGACCCTACTGGTACTCGAACTCCGACCGCCCGGTCGTCCAGCCCGTAGTCCACCGCTATACCGACTGCGCTATCCCGGCTCTTGTGATAAGTGGTATCTTCAGGAAAATAACGGAATATCCTCCATATGCAGTATTTTTGCACTGATTGTTTTTTTAATGAGCCGAAAACTAAGGAAACCAATAAACAAACATTCCTTCTGTAATGACACTTCGGAGTTTACATTTGCCACCACTTAACTGAATACTTGCTGCATATTTCGCGAGAGCCAATAATTTACAAGAATGTCCTTACCAGCAAGGAGGATGAGGTGGGCAGGTCATGTAGCACGAATGGGGGAGACGAGGAACGCGTATAGGATATTGGTGGGAAAGCCAGAAGGAAAGAGACCACAGGGAAGACCAAGGCGTAGGTGGGTGGACAATATTAGAATGGATCTTAGAGAGATAGGATAGGATGGTATGGACTGCATAGATCTGGCTCAGGATAGGGACCAGTGGAGGGCTCTTGTGAACACGGTGATGAACCTTCGGGTTCCCTAAAATGCTGGGAAATTCTTGAGTAGCTGCACAACTGGCGGCTCCTCAAGAAGGGCTCAGCTCCATGAGTAAGTAAGTAAGTCCTTACCAGTAAGCTGTGGTACAGTTCGGTTTACCGCAGCAGAAAGCACACCGCCACATGCCTCTCTCCTGGCGATCACTACAAACCACACCGACGGCACTCAGATACTGTACTGAGAATACAAAGCCTTGCGTTCTATTCACTCGGTACCCTGCTATTTGCCAGCAATGCCAGGGACGGCGTACCTGACAGCAGGCTGACTATTCTTGGTGTAACTAGCACATGACATTGATATCCTATCACGAACTATGCTTGTTTATTGCGTGCTTATAACCTTTCAAGAATATGTTTGTTGAAGTTCTCGCACGTGTGCCTGTGAACGGTACAGCCTCCTGGGTTGCGACGTCAAGTGGTTTAGAAGTTCACCGACGTTTCGAAGAAACGTACCGACTCCGTCTTCAGGGTCGAAACGTCGGTGAATTTATACCAATCAACAGAAATCACATCCCGCAAGAGTGTGCTGTTAATGATTTGTTCTCCTCATTTCAAGTCCAGCTCTTGATTATGAAATTTATTTTCATTAGATTATTGGGAGGTGATTGCTGTGATAGGAAGTATGAATGGTTCTTAAGCTTCAGCCATTTCGCACCTATTCTAGTGATTGTTAAATTTGTCTTAAATTCTCAAACAAGTTTTTATATTGTAAGATTTGAGGCATTCACGGCGGTGACTATGAAGAAAGCAGTCTTCTGGGATTTGGCACCGTGTATATGTGATGTTAACCGACGTTTCGGAGGAACGTAGCGCCTCCATCTTCAGGGTAGAAGAAAAAATATAAGAAATCTGCAAGCGAAGAGACCGTGAGAACCGGTAAAAACAGACTGGTCTGCTTTTACCGCGATATGTTCCTCCGAAACGTCGGTTAACATCACATATACACGGTGCCAAATCCCAGAAGACTGCTTTCTTCAAGTTTTTATATTCTTTAGCGTAAGACAGATTCAAACTTCAGCATTGAGCAGGTTGGTGTAATGTCTCAAGACTTGAATTTATGAGGTATCCCGTTGGAATTGCAGCTGGATACCACACTATCCTGAATGAGATTTTCAGCTTTTGTCATATAACCCCCCCAAAATAAAAACCTGCTAGAATGGTACCTTGAAATGAGCTATAACAGAATTCTAAATATTTGCCTTTTTACCAACCTCACCTTCCAGTCATATTTGACATGTGTAACTTTTGCAATAAAAATTTGTTCTTAAATAACTGAACAGTCAGTCAACCACACATGGGCCCACACTTGTGAGATGGAGATCTGGAGACATCTCAATTCATGTAGGCAGTGAAACTACATAAAATGGTATGAGTTCGTTAAAGCCTCCATGATATGAAAAAATGACAAGTAATTATGAACAGCATTCATGTTTAAGTATTATTCTTGTAATGATACTATCAGTAAAGAGGTGGATCTGAGATAGTGCATTCGGTATAGCGACTGGCTGGACAACCAAGGGGTCAGAGTTCGAGTCCCGGTGAGGGGGCAAGAATTTTCTCTTCTCCAAATCGTCCAGACTGGCTCTGGGGACCACCCAACTTCCTATCCAATGGGTACCAGGGGCTCTTTCCCAGGGGGGAAAGAGGCAGGGGCGTGATGCTGGCCACTCACCTCAAACTAGTGGCAAGGTCAAGAAGCTGTGGATCTATACATCCACTCCCCCATACACCTTCATGGCATAGTGCTTAATTAGTTAAGCACAGGAACAACTTTACCTTTATCAGTAAAGAGGTAAAGTTGTCCTTATACTTAATTATTTACGCACCACGCCATGAAGACATATTGAGGGAGCGGAGGTATACTTCCACCATTCTTGACCTTGGCACCTAGTGGAGGTGAGTGGTCAGCTTCATACCATGGCCACAAATTTTGGCTTTATATGTTGAATACCAGGATTATCATTAATGACTGGAAAGGACATGGAAGAGATAAGCGGTCTTCGCCTGATTTTAGGTATCATTTTGGCATTTGCCTTGACAGACGAAAACCACTAAAAACCTCAGGCAAGAGAGCCACTCTGTGAACACAAGGACCTCCCAAATATGAAGCGGGTACGCTACCACAACACTGCAGCATTTGGTTCACTTGGGTAGAAAATAATTCACGAGACCCAGTTGACTAGGATTAGAGTACAGAATGTGAGAGATATAGATGTCATGATTTATTATAAAGTACAGAGCAAGTTTTGAATTCAAATTGTACAAAGGGTGAATGGATTTGTTTGGAGTTCACCTTTTCCAGATGTATTCTTTTTTGATTTCGCATACAACTTTGTTCTTGATGTTCCTTTACTGCAGACAGCAATCTATAACTGGAAAGCTGATAAATAGCACAAATATAACACTGTCAGTCTGTAGGTCTGCAAGTCTTATCTCTGAATCTACAAAGTGGATTCTGATTAAATTTAATATTTGCCACAACAGTTACTTTTTGTCCCAGTTGTTCAAATATAGTCCTTACTCTTCATCAACCTGAACTCAACTTTATAACATTTTGTACAAAAAATTGATATGTGATACAAAATATACAAAACAAACTCCATGATTTTACTCTGCAAGCGAACTATACCGACCGAGCGACCGCCACTTGTCGGCGAAGTTTAGTGCCAACTTTTGCGGATAGAGGGTGTCGCATGGTCAGCACAACGAATCCCCACGGCTGTTAATTTCGGTTTTCTAGGCGGGAGCACTTCTCTCTCTTGTGAAGTCTCCTCAAGCCATACTGTCCTTTCGGTTTTGAATGCATTACTTTGTTGGTTGTGGTATTTTGTGAGGGCAAGAAGCAGGCTAAGTACTGATGATGCAGTACTTAACAATGAAGTGTCCACGATGACTTACACAAACAGCATTGCAAACAGTCAAATCAGATTCATGAAATGCTCAAGGTTAAAACCCAACAAGAAAAGGTGTGCACACTTGAGGTGTCACTCTGAACGTGGTGGAAGACAAAACTGTCTGCAGCAATCATCACTACAAACTAATACTGTCCACCCTGTTACTATTAAATTTACTCTATCAGCCATTCACCAGGATTCGAAATTTTAAATTAAACTAATTTTCTAAAAATTAAAAAGAAGTGATTTTTATTGCAGGTAATCTTTCACTAATAATAATATTTGTTTTTCATAACACTGTTCTATTGTATGTAATAAACTGCTACAATTACTTAAAATGACTGGTGTGTAAATGGATATGTTCCATTCTAATTTCTAACAAATGCCAACTCCTGTGTGAATCCACAATCTGACCAGATAAAACTCGATACCTGTGAAGGACACCCTGAACAAGTTTCATGCAAATTGCTACCCATCTGAAACTCTCTTTGAACCTTTATTTCATCCTAAATCCAAATTAAACTCTGAGGATTTGAGGTGCTCACAACGGTGGTCATGAAGATTTATATCTTCTGGGGTATAACACTGTGTAGTCCATTGAAAGTCAACCAACATTTCAGAGGAACATACAATCTACATCTTCCTCTGACTGTCACATGCTATCATGCTGGTTTTTTGCGTGGCTAATTTATTCAACCCTGAAGACTGAGATGACTTGTTACTTCGAAACATTGGTCAACTTTCAATGGACTATATGGCATTATAAACTAGAAAACAGAACACTTTACATAAATTAAAACACAATGACTGAGGGATGTGTATGGGATTTGTACTAGGTTCCAGCCATATTGTAACAACTTTCATTACAAACACTTCAACAGAAGCATATAAATATCTTACGATTCACTGACACTGAAATCAGGTCCTAACAATTCTTAAATACAACATACAAACAAACTGAAATGAAAGTTTCGTAGAAGGATGATAAAATGACATAATTTAGTGGTGAACTTTAAAGTCACTAAAAGAATAACTATCTATAAATTTTTCATTTCTAAATTCAGCCTTTTCAATTCTGGAGTGTGGGCTCCCAGTTTCTTTCAACCAGCGTTTCCTGTAACAAAACCACAAATTCATAACTAGCATTTCTACAGCAGAATTCAATATTAAAGTACACATACATGAAATAGTTTATTTTTGGTTATGTAATGACTCTGTAACAACTACAAAGGTAAAATGTTTATTTAACAAACTGTGTATAGGCAAGTGTCTGAAGAAGAAAGAGGTGGTGTATTTTCAGCTTTTGCATGGAGAGATTGAGGAAAACTATGAGAAATATCAGACTGTCATTAAACTGGCAAATATTACTAGAGGAAAGGAAAAGAACACTGTATTTTAAATTGTAAATTATGTTGATACAGTTAATGGACCGCCTCTCTGGTCGAGTGGTCAGAGGTTCCAGGTTTGATTCCCAGCACTACCAGATGTTCTGAGAAGTAGTGAGTCTGGAATGGGGTCCACTCAGCCTCATGAGGATAATTGAAGAGCTATTTCAAGGAAATAGCAGCTCTGGTCTAGAAAACCGAGATTAACGGCCGTGGGGAACTGTTGCGCTGGCCACAAGACACCCTCCATCCGCAAAAGTTGGCACTAACTTCGCCGACAAGCGGCAGTGGCTCGGTCGGTATAATTTGCTTGCGGACCACAGGCCACAGAGTTTGTTTTGATACAATTAATGTAAAAGAAAATTAAAAGCAAAATCAGTCCTGACATTCACACCAGAAACAGGACTTGTGAGGTATAAAAATATAAGGACCACTAGAAATGAGATTCCGTAAACCATTTTCTGGTCTTTCATTATGAGATAGTGTAGAAAATGAAATGATTAGAGAAAAGTTATAGGAAACCAGCACAGCAAGTAATATTGCAGTTGCAATGACAAGTGCATGTCTAATGGATGCATGGGCCAATTCAAAATTGTGGATACTGCAATTAATAAAAATGAATCCTACTGATTTTGGTGCTTTGTGTAATACTTTCCCCATCAGCTGAACCAATCTTGACACCACAGAAAACAATATAAATATTCACATAATTTACACAAACTTTCCCGTTGATTTCATAAGACCTTGTTATAAGCTACTTACATTTCTTTTACCTTCACTGGTTCACCTTCTACTTTTCCCAGCACAGTCCCACGATGAGTGTTCATACACCACCCTCGTATCCCTAACTGCCTCCCTTTCTCTACTGTATGCTGTAAAGATAATTACAGAAATTACTTTGAACAAAAATATCACTTGTCATATCAAAATTCAAAATGATTTTATTAACTGATTTATGCAGTTAATCAAAATAACAGAAGCTCATGTACTTTAGCACATTGAAGCTCATCTTTTCAGGTAGAGGAAAATACACTGTGGCCGTGATTATTTCTGGAAAAAACCTACACCTAATGCTGTACAGTTATTGACATTTTGAACATTATCAATCATCATGTTTTTATTGGAAAAAAAGAAACGTTTTCCAGAGCCTGGGCTCTGTATCCATCCTCAGGCCTACTCATTGGTAACAATCGATACAGCTAGTCGCTATTAAATTAAAAACAGTATGACAAATATGTCTGAAAAGTCATTAACTGCATTAATATACCATTGTCACGAACTTCTGGATCATGTTTACATAACCAATATGGGCCTGGTATGTTTCTGAAGTTTAGGAAATCTGAACGTGTTCAGATCCAGCTGGCTAAGACTTCCAGTCATTTTACTTTCTTACAAAATGTAGAGTTCATGATAATGTTCCCAAAGGCCTTATACTGAAAGCACCATACCACAGCCATAGTTCTTCTAAAATAACTTTACAAGCCAACAAGGCCCTGTTAAGAGACAGGACTCAGTTCTGTTTCAAAAAGGCTACACTGGGCAAACAAATCGATGATCTGGAAACTTTCTTCCATATGTCAATAAATTCGTCAGATCAACTCTGCATCCGGGCAGCTGTGGAAACAAACATCATTTTCTTAACTAGAAGGAATTCCAGATTAAAAAATTCTCAGCTCAGAAAATCTATCTCGATCCCGAAGAAGGTCCACATGGGGACTAGCTCTACTGTTTGGGCCCAACTGAATAGGCTCTTATGTCAGAGTGAAGACAAGAGTCCAGTCTCAAAAATGCTGTTTGCTTAAATAAAAACCAGGCTGATAATGCCTAGGAAGTCAATTACTGTATTAATATACCATTATCACAAACTTTTCAGTCATACTTAATAATGTACTGACAAGGAAGATTAGTTCTATAAGCCAATTTTCAGTGTGTCCCAGCATTATATGGAGCTGTACTGTAAGCAAAAGCTACTCAGCTGAAGTTCTTAAAATATATGAACTCTGTCTGGGCAGTTAACTTGAGATAATTACAGCATAATTAACATGAAGCTCGGTAAACCTCTTGAAAATGTAGCTACTGTGTTCACTAAGAAAGAGATGACAGGATCATATGAAAATGAAGCTTAAGGAAAGAGATATGAAATTCTGGGTCAAATGATGGGTTCTATTTTTAACAATGCAAAACCTTTGGATTATATTACTAACGAAATATCTTAAAATCTTCAGGCAGTTGATTGCATGCTACCTAACTGAATTTTGCAAAAAAAAAGGACTAGCAAAAACTTTAAAGAAAAAAAAACTGTAGTAAGGACCATAAATAAACTTAACAAACCTTTCTGAAGAAGACACCTGAAAGAAAACAAATATCGATTAGAATCTGTTCTGTTCATATGTGTATTTGCTTTATTTCCTTCGTGAAATTAATACTTACTGTTGAGTTTGGAGTGAAGATCGTTTGGAATTAGAACAGGGTAATGTGTGACTTAAGAACAGAGGACAAAGGTCAGAAGTACACTAATTACTGAGGGTCACACACAAGGCTTCAATGTTTCAATCGTTTCACATGTGGAAGAGTACTACATTCTGGTAGAACTTCGCTGATGTTTCAGAGGGACATACTGCCTCCATCTTCAGAGTTGAAGAGTATACCAAGCAAGTAACAAGCACACACGCATCTTATTTTTTGCCTGCTTGGCTGACTCTATGACCCTGAAGATGGAGGCAGAATACTCTTCCAAAAGGTCAGTTAACTTCTTCTATCAGTACACATGGTGCCACATTCTGAAAGATAATTTTCTTTATTTTTCACTCATGGGAAAACATATATCAAATAACTAGTGACCTTTTTTTGGTAGCAGATGGTAACAATTATGACTTAATGTATGTTACATCATGTGAATGCATCAGTAGTTTTGTGTCCAGCTGTCCTTGCAACCATTTGTTTCATGGCTGAAGTAAATGTTCTATTGTTGCAGTGTTTGTCAAAAAGAAATTTTCTGAGATCTTTCAAGAAGACTGTGGGAAGAACCTCAGAAAAACTATGAGTGGTGTTTGGTGACTGTATTTAAATGAAACCCTTCATGAAGTCTGTCAAGACAACTCTTAATAGAATTTAAATTACTTCATGCAGATATCAAAGACGAACAAAATTTGACCCATTTTACAGCTATTTTATATCTTGAGATAACAATACTCATGGAAAACATATTTAAACTACGCATGATATTTTGCACACATCATTATTATGTGTGACAGCAACTACGCCACATTTCATTGAAATAAGAGAAGGTATAGTTGAAAATTATACTTCACTGTATTGATATGACATCGAACCGAAGCCTGTGCAGCTGATGCTATTCCCACTTTATATTCCGCAGGAACAGAGTTCAAAAAAGTCTCAAACCAGATCACGGCAAGTTATTCGCAGGTCCACGCCTTCCGCATACCTTCCAATCGCCATTCATCATTTTGGTACAGAACTTACGCAGATGATATAACATTGAAATTAAATTAATACGAAAATATTCATTCTAAAAAAAGAATGTCGTTCTTGAGTGTTCTTGAGGATATCCTATGAAACTAAGAGTGTAAAAAGAATTCTTATGACGTCCACTGAAGATACTTATTTACCTTGTACTGTACCAAAGACTTCGAATTCTAAAGATATCAATTTATTTTCTGCAGACATGCCTCTTCCTAACCAGCCGCTTAAACACAAAATTTTTGTTTAACGAGTCAATAAACAAACGCTCTTAACGACATCCGTTACGAAAATTTCCACTAGATGTCACAAAAATTCAACTTGTAGCTAAAAAGAACAGACATGGTTAAGCCAATTGGAATTGGAATTGGAATGTTATGGTAATAGTTCCTATATTGGTTACCAGAGGACATACGCGTGTCCCATATCTAGTTTATCCGTGCGTATATACTGGTACTACTGGTATATACGACGTGGTCGAGACACGTATCACATGGTATCGAAGATCGAAGGATGGAGAACGGTAGATAATCCGTAGCGATCCGTGGACTGGCGGAATACAGTCTGCATCGGTCTGTATTTCGTGTAAGCAAAGCTTTAGCATTTCGTCAGTCATCTCAGAGATCTCAGACATGGCTGGAACAGTATGTGCTTGGTGGTGCAGCGTGTGCTTCTAGTGTTTGTTTATGTTTGCTTCGTGTTTTAGATCTCACTCTCAAATGTCAACTTGAAATCATAATGATGGTTGCAATGACAGCTATGCTCGTGTCCGTTGCAGAACTGTCAAATATATTTTCGGTGTTGGTAGTGTTGATATGTTTCTGTGCGATGGTGTTATTCATAATGCGGTAAGCATACAGTCGGTTATATATGTGTGCATATTTTAGTGTTGCCAGTATTGATTTATATTAAAATAAAGATCTGCGGAGGAGATTTATTAACGTCGGAGTCGAGGGGGCGAAGGACTCCTTTGTGTTCAAAAGGACCCCGTTTCAGATTCATTCATTCTTTTATTAATCCTGTAGATCATGATAGAATGATATAGGACAAGTCTTTCAGCTAGTATACATTATTAAATTACAACAATCTTAATACTAAAAATTTATAATAGATATCCAACATTTTATACATTATATACTTCTGCTTATATCAGTAGCCAATATTCGAGAATTCATATTTGAAATAGACCTCCGTTGAGTAATAGCACCTCTGAATAAGTAACTTCTTCTATTCCCTTGACAACTGATCTAGGCTTAGTGACCGGCTCTCCTGACCGACGTTTTCCGTGGGTTTCCCACGCACTATGGGAAAATTCCGTAAAGGTATCTTATCTGATTCCACAACGGTTATCTTTAATTCGTAATTCACGAACTATCCGACCATTCAACACTATATAATAGTCTGACCTACTGTCAGCGTTATTAAATAAATAACTTGATGTGACTGCAATAGTAGTCTCTTCCGGGAGTGCAGTTATAGGTTTTGATAAATGGAATGAATGACCCAAAATTTATGTACTGGACTGACACAAGAGATTCGTTTCATTTTTGGGCTTTACAGGATTTGGTGAACACTTAGAAATTTTCTTTAGGCCAGTAGAAATTTGAACAAAAGTTTCAGCTTCATCTGAAAAGTAATAACTACTTAAGATAAGTACCTACTTACCAAACTGCATTACATCACATGCCACAACACCCTAATTCTTAATATACACCTCCATGAGAATAAAAAATCTAATAAAATAATCATTTGATTAATTTTTAGTGCTTGAAGATAATGAAAATAAAGTTAGGAGAATAAAACATTTCTTTTTTGTGTGTAATCAGTGTTATTCATGAATTGAATAATAAAATTAAGTCATGAAGAACATGTACTAAGCCAGGATTCAAAATAATGTTTCATGTGTTTGCCCAGACAAAAATTTTCAAGACATTCATGATACTGAAGTTTGAAGTCATTAGATATCATCATTATGATCAAAATAGTTGTAGGATCTGAGATTTTCACAGCAGTGGTTATAAAGAGGTTCATCTTTTGGAATAAAATGCTCTGTAATCTCTTGAAAATCAACCGATGAGCTCTCCTTGTTAACTGCTTCATACTACATAGCTGCTTGCTTGGATTATTCTTCAACCCTAAAGATGGAGACAACGTGTTCCTCTGAAACATTCGTTGACTTTCAGCAGACTACACAGGCTTATATTCCAAAAGGTATAACTTTTCAAAACTTGTGGATATTATGTTTATTGTTGATATTAAAATAAATGTGCTAAGTGCTCTAAAGAAAGCTTAAAAATTCTGGTTGTAAATAATTTTCTTCACTTAGTGCCAGTGCCTAAATTCCAAAGAAAATATTGCAGTCAGGAGGAACAGCCAAGGACCTGATTAGAGGTTGACAGAGGCTGAAAGTTGTGATAATGTGCTAATTTATCAGCTGTCAGGGGTGACTAGCAGAATAGAACCAAAATTATTTGATAGAAACTTTCTGCATTAGCAATTTTTTGTGCCACAAATCCCTGACAGATTGTCCTGGGATTGAATCTGGACTGAGAAACTGATATGCAGCTCTTTTAGTTGTAGGCAAGTTGGTAGACAGGCACTGTATTCCATGGATCCTGTAGTGCAGACAAGTCAGAGAACAAACACAAGGCAAGGTAAGGTTGGCCATGTGTTTAGGTAATTAAGCACTACGCCATGGAGACGTATGGGGAAGTGGATGTATAGATCCTCATACTCTTTCTTGACCTCGGCACTAGCTGGAGGTGTTTACACCCATGGAGCCCCGGAATCAGTCTGGATGACATGGAGAGAAGAGAAATCTTACTCCTGCTGGGACTCTTTGATACTTTGGCCTTCCAGCCCATAGCCAGTCGCCATACTAACTCCTCTAACCTAGCTCTAATTTTAAATAGTAAAAAATTACTCATAATCAGCTCTTAGACAGCATTTTTAAAGTTCCATTTCCGGTTGACAGGCTTAATGTTAGCTGCAGTCTAGGGTTGTTACACTGTGTAGTGGCAGGCAATGTTACCAACATTTCACAGGTACTACATGCTGTTGCAACCTTCAGGGTTGATGGGGCGGCATGTACATCTGGAATATTGGCAACATCACCGACAACTACACAGTGTAACAACCCAAGAACAGAATTAACATCAGTAATTAGCCACTGTGAAAGCCTAAAATCAGTAATTGACCAACGGCTATTAATTATGTAAAGTTTACAAATTCATTAGCAGTAGAAGTTGTGTAAGAAAAGGAATAGGAGTTGTTTTCTTTGAATGGATAGCATTTTAGTTGATACTGTAAGATTCTGAGGAGGCTGTATAACACACAGAGATACTGGGCTTTCGGACTTGTCCATCGTCCGGATTCTAAATAACTAAGAAAAACACGACGTTTCGGAAACTGGATCTGTTTCCGTCCTCAGGTGAGGGAAGACACCTGCTCTGTTGGGTCCCTTAGAAAGGGCTAGCCTCAATCACTGGACCTAGGTGTCTTCCCTCACCTGAGGACGGAAACCACAAATCCCACTTGATCAGACCCCGGGATCGAACCCGGGCCGCCGCGGTGGTAAGCTAGCGACTAACCGTTTCTGCTATGGCGCTGCCTATTTCGGTCAGAAAGACAGTTTAATGATTACGGTCATTATGAAATGTAAGTTGAAAGTCTTGATAAAGCCATTTTTTTCCTCCAGATTTTCATTTCCCCCCCCCCTTCCCCCTATTGGCTCTTCCAGCCCATTCGGGGTCCTGGCCTCTTATTTAGTTCTTTCACAGACGGTAGGGCTCCTTGGACGAGTGATCAGCCCGTCGCAAGGCCGCTACCTAAACACAGTTCAACACAGGCACATAATAAACGCATACACACACACCAAACATCCATGCCTTGAGTGGGATTTGAACCCACGATCCCATTGTCCGAGCAAGCGAAGACAGTTCATGTCTTAGACCGCTTGGCTACTGTGACCGGCCCACATTTCCAAATTACCTTTCGTAAATAAGAAAAATCAATAGTATGATTCATTGGAAGTTTTTGTTACTATGTGTTGTGTCATGAGTTGGAGCTGTATGGTTTTGAAAACTAATATTTATTTATAGAGGTAACATACGCAAATGGGATAGAATGCCAAATTTGGGGCCGTGCGTTTGGTTATTTTGCTTCTGGAATAGGTGTAGAAATTTCAAGCACAGAATCGCTATTCTTGAAGGGTTTTAATGAAGCCAATGCTGTGACCGGATTAGTAAATCAGGTATGATTTGTTTCATTGTGGCCCGTCACACTATCAGTATCATAAGAGGTTAAACAGTTCCGTCCAGTGTGACTAATAAAGATTTTTCTTATTTCAATCCTTCATCTCTTACAGACAATCCTCAGAGGGACATCAGTACAATGTTTAATGTTTTACAACCGCTGTAGTTAAAACATTTGATTCTGTACCCAGTGTACTTTGTCAGCACTGTATGTATGTATCTTGGCATTCAAATACATACAGTAATAGTGGCTTCCGATCTGTTGATGTCCCTCTGAGGATGGTCTGTAAAGACCGAAGAAACATGTAAGGGATGAAGGATTCAAATAAGAAATTTTTTACTAGTTACACTGGACAGAACTGTTTAACTTCTTATGAATCAGATATGTTTTGTGTTAGGTTTATCTTTGAAGAAGGGACACGCGGTAGCATGGTTGGTCGAGGCACTGTGCTACAAGCCGGAAGGTCGCGGGATCGAATCCCGATGAGGTGGATTTTTTTCAATTTACCTAATCCTCCCAGCCGCACTATGGCCCTGGGGTCGACTCAGCCTCTAACAAAAATGAGTACCAGAAATATTCTTGGGGGTAAAGGGCTGCCGGCGCGTAAGGCTGACAACCTTACTGCCATCTATGAGCCGATTGTCTAGAAAATATGGGAACCTCAACATTTCACAACCCTATGGACCTTCGTGGCCTGTTACAGGGATACCTTTACTTTTTTACCTACTTTTGAAGTCCTGTGATGACCCTCAAGATTGATTTAATTTACATACCCGCACATGTGATGTTGACACTTGTTTTCACATCTCCAAACGTGTATGTTTTGACTCAGTGACACTTCTGAGTCAATGTTTTAACTCATGCTGTTGATCTCAGCTACAAATCTTTCCTGTCTACTGAAGTTTCACACAGTATAGCGTTTACATAGCCGTGGAAATAACACTAAACAACAAGGTTCTGGCATTGAAGAAAAACTATCTGGATTGTCATATACTGATCCCAGAGCTGAACACAGCGAAATTCTATCGTGACGTAGTTCTGTATAGTTTAGAGCCGAAATACATATTTTTCACTTAGGTACTTTTTCCTTGTAAATCATGTTAGAATTTGATATTTTGTTAGTGAATAAAAGTTTATTCCCATTTATACAGCGTATTTCAAATTTTGTTAATAAGTGAAATGTACATTTACTCGCATATGTCTGCATACAAAACAGAGGTTAACAAAAACAAGTGCATAGTACAACTCTTTGATGGTTGTTTTTGTGATTAGAATTGTCGAAAACAACGGCGGCACAACGAGAAGAGGTCCCCATAATGATACCGGTCGGAGAGACAATGGCCTGCCGAGAAATGAAGACACATTCAGAAGAAGAAGAGCCGGCCTCAGTGGACAGGAAACCTGAGGCGGCAGAACTACGAGAGGTACGCGTACAAGACGCCGAAGTAATGCCGGTCGGAGAACCGAAGCAGAAAAAGCATAGGGACCGAAACAAGCGACGAAATACGAAAAATTCGACACTGGAAAATTGCGGACCCCAGAAGAAGTTGGCCGTAGCCCGCAGAGGGACGAGCCGCCGTGCTAAGTGGCACTGCAGAAGAAAACCGGCAGGAAGGTGTCCCGCCGTGCAACAGTGGCATGGCTCAAGAGGAATATCTTGAGGAATTCTTCGACACAAATAAATTGTGAACCTCGGAAAGAAGTGACCGCCACCGTCATGAAGATTACAGAGGAGAATAGAGGTTGGCAGTATCCTGAATGCAACACTGGCATAAGGGACAGAGGTCTGGAACAGGGACTGCGGGTCAGCAACCAATGGAAGGACCCAACCAAGAACGCCATCGGAGGGTGTAGATCAGGACAGCGATCGCACCTAAGAGGGAGAAGTACTCGTAAGAAGACCTTCTAGGAGATCGCCGTTAGGAAGATCGCTAAGCAAATTGCCGGATCTTCCTTCGGATTACGAGGAAACAAGGATTGGACTCGACACCAATACTTACTGACTGACTGACCATCAGTCGCAATGTAACTCTGACTCTGACGAAGAGAGTTCTCAAGTTCTCAAGGCAGCAGTTCACGAGTTAGCCAGCAGTGAGTCAGCTGTCCATCTTTCGTCGGAGTATTTGTGATGCTGCCAATGGCAGTAATTGTGTGATTATAAGGGCGAGTGGAATCAATTCGCTATATCCAAGACGGCGTGAAGTTATTTGTCGCGTTATACACCCAACACGTGACAGTATTTTATATATAGTGTCTCGTGTTGCCTATGTAACACGACAAATAAATTCACGCAGGTCTCGGATTTGGCGAATATGTTTATTGAACGCTCACTTTTACACTAGCGAGTACAATTATTATCACGATGTAAGATTTGAGGCTTTCACGGCGGTGACTATGAAGAAAGCAGTCTTCTGGGATTTGGCACCGTGTATATGTGGTGTTAACCGACGTTTCGGAGGAACGTATCGCCCCCATCTTCAGGGTAGAAGAAAAAGTATAAGAAATCTGCAAGCGACAACACCGTGAGAAACGGTAAAGCAGACTGCAGTTCCTCCGAAACGTCGGTTAACACCACATATACACGGTTCCAAATCCCAGAAGACTGCTTTCTTCAATTATGATCACAATTACTGCTTCTGCTGTAGCCACGGCGGAACTGAAGACTGACTGCTCTTCAGTTGCAAACTGAACCGTTCTTCGCAACTTCTAGAACTCAACTGTGAACTGTCTAGTCTGAGTTTGAGTCTCATTTTACGACCGACGGTCAAACGGTCAGTCTGTCTTGGCATAAAGCACCCATATGGGGCTTGCGACCAGATCCTTATTACTGTTTGACAGTTACGGTCTTGTGTTTTGTGGGCGCACACTCTGACGAGAGGACGGGTCTGTCTTTTGTGTATGCTGCTGGCCAGCGCAGTCTTTCTCGGGTCCGAGTCCCTTGGTACTCGAGACCATATATTACAGTCTCAAATTTGAGACTTCCCTTTTCGTCGCCTCCTACGACTCGCAGGGTCACGGTGGAGGTATTCGAACGCGCCTCCTAACGGGTCTGGTTTCGGCCGTAATACAGCGCACCATGTAGGAGCCTTTGGTCTCGGCCGCTGTTATGCAACGAACCCTCTGTTGTCCTTTCATCTCCGGGTAAACGTGTGTTACTTAAGGTATATTCCTAGGCAACGGCCCACTGTTATTGCGTTTCCATGGAAGTAGACCAGCACGCGACAGTATTATAAAAACTGAAAATTTGTATCTAATCAGGAGCACAAGTGGTGTTGTATTGAGTAGCGAATCTTCAAAGTAAGTTTGCAGTACAATTCTGTGTTGTATTGCTCGAAAATAGACTGACGAGTTACAGTATTATTAAAGGTAGTTGTGGAAATGCTGGTCAGAGGTGTACCTCCTACTAAGGGCTCAGGTTCTGACAATGTGCTAGTTAAGTTGGACATTTGCACACCTCAAGGGTACTGATAAATGTATGCAAGGTACAGTGGAATGATGATTGGCTGAGAAAATGGCAAGTGGCCTGTAGTCCGTAAGCGAACTATATCGACCTAGCGACCGCCGCTTGTCCGCGAACTTAGTGCCAACTTTTGCGGATAGAGGGTGTCACGTGGTCAGCGCAACAGATCCCCACGGCCGTTAATTTCGGTTTTCTAAACCGGAGCCGCTGTTTCCTTGAAATAGCTCCTCTGTTATCCTCACGAGGCTGAGTGGATCCCTTTTCGAGACCCACTACTTCTCAGAAAATGTGATAGCCCCGGGAATCGAACCCGGGACATCTGGATCTGTAGCCAGGAACTCTGTCCACTAGACCATATTCATCTAACATAATATAGGCTGAGACACTCGTAGGAGATGCCGAAGTAATAATTATAAACCACGCAATAATTTACCGATAAAAACGAAACTTGGCATATACATGCCTTGGTAGACGTAGAAACGACTGGGATACAGAAGATATTGAAATTGGTTTCCTTCCACCCTGAGACGCAGGCCGACACGACTCCTCGTGTTATCAGTAATTATTTCGCCGTGTAACACGTGAAATCAGACTAAAGGAAATGGTGCGAACCAGGCAGGCACCGACCCAGTGTTGCAAACTGTTGCCAAGTTTCGTGTTCCTCTGTAAATTATGAGTTCTGGGCATCATCCAAGTGAATCAACCCGTATAAAGCCACACGTGAACGTTTCTCTGTGTCCCGTAGACCGTTTCACGTACATTGTTAAGATTGTGTATGGGAGATTTCCACAAAGATTTTCTGCGGAAATTCCAATTTCCAGCCATACCGATCCGTAATTAATCCTAGTTAGCATAATACTATGAACAGAACTTTCCATTTATCTCATTTTCACCTCCCACTCTGTTTTAGTTTCAGGTCCATGCTTGCTTTATAACAATTTTCATTGCATGTATTCCTGTTATCTCCCCTCGACAAAGCCTGGTATTAGATGTTTATATAGCTGTAGTAATACTGACATGGCAGATGCAGTTTCCGAAACGCTGTGTTCTCTAGTCTTTAGAATACAGAACGATGGACAAAGTCTAAAAGTCCATTAATTCTGAATCTCATAAACCGTCTCACAGATTTTGTTGAAATTCTGTATGAGAGGTTTCTCCTGAAAGACGTCAGGCGGTTCCTATTTTCAGCGATATTGTTCCATAATAAAGCATATTGTCCATAAAGCCATAAACGGGATTTTCCATTTATTATTTTGCCTGTGGCTCTGTATGGGTGTGAAACTTTGTCTCTGACATTAAGGGAGGAAGTCGTGGGTTCGAGTCCCGATGAGGTCATTGGATTTTTTCAGTTGACCTAATCCTTCCAGCCGCACTAGGCCCTGGGGTTTACTCAGCCTCTAACAGAAATGAGTACCAGGAATTAATTACGTAATTTTCCTGGGGAGTAAAGTGCGGCCGGCGCGTAAGGCTGTCTAGATAATGTGGGATCCCCAATGTCTGACAACCCCTATGGGCCTTCACGGCCTGGTACAGGCATAGCTTTACTTTTTTACATAGACTGAGGGTGCTTGAGAACAGGGTGTTGAGAATATTTTGACCAAATAGAGATGAAGTGACAGGAGGTTGGATAAAACTGCATAATGAGGAGCCTCATAACTTGTACTCTTCTCCAAATATAATTACAATGATCAAGTCAAGGAAGGTGAGATTGGCAGGGCATGAAGCACGAATGGGAGAAACGAGGAATGCATATAGGATATTGGTGGTAAATCCAGAAGGAAAGAGATCACTGGGAAGACCAAGGCGTAGGTAGGTGGACAATATTAAAATGGATCTTAAATAGGATGAGATGGTATTGATTGGATTGATCTGAATCAGGATAGGGACTAGCGGAGGGCTTTTGTAAACACGGTAATCAACCTTCGGTTTCCATAAAATGCTAGGAAATTCATGAGTAGCTGCAGAATTTGCGCCTCCTCAAGAAGGGCTCAGCTCCATTAGTAAGTAAATATTCCATAAACCCTTCTGTAGACTTTGTTGAAATTTGATGTGGAAGACTGTCGTGAATTTGCATTTGGTTACCCCTATTTTATCCAGTCTAGAAAACCGAAATTAACGGCCGTTTGGATCCGTTACACTGACCACGCGACACCCTCTATCTGCAAAAGTTGCACTAACTTCGCGGACAAGTGGCGGTCGCTCGGTCGGTATAGTTCGCTTGCGGACAAAAATCACGGAGTTTGTTTGTTTTTTCCCCTGTTTTAAGTAAACTTAATGAATTTCGAAGGACACTTAATTTGTGTACTATATTATGCCCTTTCCAATCTTTTCGTGTAGGAACATGATGGTATTCCGTCTCCATGGGGATGAGCTTGTGTTTGGCGGCGCCGTGCATCCAGTGCAGCCACAAATTCCACAGATGAAGATGATGAAAGTTCACATCCCTTTCACTTTCAAGCTGCAGGAGTCTTCCCGGTCGTCGTATTCTGGTGAGTCATTCTCTTCTTTACTCTAATACTCGTACTATCCGGCTCTGAAATTCAGAGGTTCTGCGAAAAGCGATGCGAGAGGGGTACTGTACCGTTCACAATGAGAACATTTCCCATTTGTCACATGAAATACTAAGGCCCCCCATACACACACAGTTTGGCCCTCCGATCGACCTTACAGGCAAAACTGTGACAGTTTACCCCCTCGCTTTCCTCCCCATACACGCGCAGATAAAGCGGCAGGCTTCATGCCACAATCACGGTCTTCCAGCCTATAATGTTGAGTCACACACGTCACGTGCTGCGGTCCTGCAGGCAGAACTGACGGACTGACGGGTATCCCACAGGCCAACAGTCCAAACGACTGGCCGGCCGGCCCCACCACACACGTCAGTTTTGCCTTTCAGTCTTCAACTGTGCAGGCCGATATGGAGGCCAAACTGTGTGTGTATGGGGGCCCTAAGACATTGCTCTTGACCGTTGCATCTAAAGCTGGGACCACGCGAGCGCGCAAAATACGTCCGTTGCAACGAACGTATTTTATGACGGACGTTGCTGAGGACACCACGCAGTTGCAGAATGCGGTGCGTAGTTTTTGGTCTGCAATGGGGCCAGAAGAAAGCGTAGCATTCGCCTCTCTTGTTTATTTCTGCAACGGACTTCACGACTTTCGTTACAAAGGACGAATTTTTTGCGCTCATGTGGCCGGCTTCTTATAGCATAAGTAAAATTATGATGCAGAAGTGCTTTTTAATAATAACACATGCGTGTAATACATATGAAGCATTCGCATTCTGGTGATGACCATCGGTCAACAAAATATTTAAAGGCTTTATTTTATTATTAAAAACCGTTATTGCGTTTAATGCAATGTAATCCTAATTTTAAGTATAATGTTTATTTAGTTCTATACTTTGAAATATTTTATAACTAATTTATTTAATGATGCTATATCGTCACCTCCGGTCTAGAAAACAGATTAACGGCCGTGGGGAACCGTTGCGCTGACCACGCGACCCACTCTATCCGCTAAAGTTGGCACTAACTTCGCCGACAAGCGGCGGTCGCTCGGTCGGTATAGTTCGCTTGTGGACTCAAGCCACGGAGTTTTTTTTTTGCTTGTATACTTCATAAAGTATTAATCGTATTCATAATAACAACTTTTTTTGACGCTAGCTTTCAGTTATCTGTTAATTTAATCCCACCGTACATGGAATTCGCTTACCCCTCGGCGAGCCTGAGTATCCCTGAAACACCGGGATACAACAAGCTGTCATACATGTTTTCAAATTCCATTCCATTTCATTATGAACCTACCATTAAACACTGTGTTGTTTGAGACATTTGCAGTGCTGCTAAATAAACCACAAATAAAAGAATTCATGAGATATGGCTAAATAACATACATAAGGAAAATACGTATGTACAAATAGTATTAGTAGAAATATGTAACGCATAGGTGGAAGCATTTTCAGTTGATCTTTCATGAGGTTTGTTTTTTACAAGTGTCACCGTAGGAAGTGAGTGTGCTTGATATATTCCAACCGTAACAATATGTGCACACGTATTTTCTTTGTGAATGTTATTGACGCAGATTTCAAGTATACTTCTGTTGTCGGTTTATTTAGCAGCACTGCGAATGTCTCTCAGACAACACAGTGTTTAATGGTAAGTTCGTAATGAAATGGAAAATAATTTGAAAACATTTTGACAGCTTGTTGTGTCCCAGTATTTCAGGGATTCCCAGGTTCATCAAGCGGAAAGCGAATTTTCATGTACGGTGGGGTTATATTAACAGATAACTGAGAGGAAAAAAAAAAAAAAAAAGTAAAGTTATCCCTGTAACAGGCCGGGAAGGCCCATAGGGTTCTGAGAGGTTGAGACTCACAAATTTTATAGACAGTCGGCTCACAGATGGCGGTAACATCAGCCTTAAGGGCCTGCCGCCCTTTAACCCCGAGGAATATTGCTGACACTCATTTGTGTTAGAGGCTGAGTCGATCCCAGGGCCATAGTGCGGCTGGAAGGATTCGATAACTAAAAGGTAGCGTAAAAATTTTTTATTATGAAGATGATGAATACCTGATTAAGTAAGTAGTCTGCCTAAGGATGTGGTAAGGCCGCGCCGTAGCTCAAGCGGCGGCCCGGGTTCGATCCCGGGTCTGGTCAAGTGGGATTTGTGGTGGACAAAATGGCGCTGGGGCAGGTTTTCTCTGAGTACTTTGGTTTCCCCTGCCAATCTTCATTCCACCAATTGCTCCACAGTCACCCTCACCTATCATCTGGGGCTGGTACAATAGGCCAGAAGTGGCCGCAGTACAAGGGACTTAGTCCCACCCCACTAGCAATAAAAAATATGATGTGGTAGCTCTGACTCACTCTCATTGGAACTTCTATCTTTCTGTCTATGACTCTACAATCCTTTGGTTAGACCTTGGCCATTTTTTCAGTTTCTTAATCTATACACAGTCAGTAGGAGTCCTTGTACAAGGGATCATCCCGTCACAAGGCCGCTACCTTCCCACAGGAGAGCACGGGATCCGAACTCAGTATCCCAGCTTTCGAGCGAGCGAAGACAGTTCGCTCCTTACACCGCACGGCCACTGTGATCGACAAACGAGGGCATACTTTAGAAACGTATTTAGTGGCGAAAGTACGGCAGTGTTCGACAGTAATTTTCGAAGCACCTGATGATGACCATATCAGTCGAAACACGTCATGCGTCAGTGATGTATATATAATTTAAAATTGAAAAGTGAATTTTTAGATTTTACCAGAAGTTTGCGTGCTAGACCGTGAATAAGAAGTGAAGATAAGGAAGCGAGACCTATATGCTCCGTATGGTCTGAATAACATTGGTCGTAGTCAGTATCAGTCCGTCGTTCATTAGGTATGGTAAAAGGGCACTTCATGAGGACGAATAAGGGAAGGAGCATACCTGCTACTTCCTCGATTGGTGGAGGTGAGTGGTCAACTTGACACCCCGGCCGCTCTCCCGAGGGAAACAGCTCGCGATACCTAGGTGAGCCTCTGAGCCGGCATAGAGGCCCTGGAAAAGCGACTGTTGCTGCACCTACAAGGAATCGAATCCCGATTTCTCGGTTGTCCAGAACATAGCATGGAGTTCAGTTTGCCCCCACTCGGCACGTCGGCCACTGATTGCCCTATTGTACCTGCCCCGGGTGATTATGATGATGGAGAATCTGGTGGAATGAAGATTGGTATGGAAACCGAAGTACTTGGGGAAAAACCTGCCCCAGCGCCACTTTGTCCAGCACAAATCCCACTTGACCAGACCCGGAATCGAACCCTGGCCGCAGCGGTGGGAAGCCAGCGACTAACCGCTTGAGCTGTGCCGCGGTCATGCAGACATAGCATAGTCGCTGTACGGAATGAACTATCTCTGCTCCTTCGTTTATTTGAAGGAAACAGAGAACTTTCCTACCTTTATCTTAGCCACGAATCTCCCGTTATGACTGTGAACTGGTTTTCGTTTGGGGTCAACAATGCCCGTTTCTTTTCGCGGTGATGAACTTTGTGCTTTCGTAAGACAGATACTGCTTGAAGGTCATTGAGCACATATGCAGGGGTTCTGTCTTTTGGGATATAACGCCGTGTATTCCGTATATGAACCGATGTTTCGGAGGAACGTATCTCCTCTGTCTTCAGGGTCGAAAATCAGCCAAAAAAAACAGCGAGAGCAGGAGGTTAGGCAGATACGTTACTCAGACTGTTTCACTGTACAGTTCCAAAACTGTTGATAAGAAAGAGATATTTATTACGTACTGTTTCAAATACCGGTATTTATTGTTCAAGTGACAAAGTTGGTACAGTACCTAGTGATAATACATTTTCGAAAATTTCACCGTCAACATCAATGCACTTTGCAACTCGTGTGAGGACATGGCGTGTTTCTCGTCTGTACACTGTACATTGTACTGTTCGGAATTGAACACATGTACATATAAATTTTTTCGTTTAGAATGGCCGGTACTATGACCTCCCAGAATCCTCCTGGGACATCCTGCTTAGCGTCGACAGTAGGAAGAATAATCGATATGTGACAGTGTATAGAATGAGAATTGTCAGCGGAAACTGAAGTACTCAGAGAAGAAAACCTTCCCTAATGCAACTATGTACTCCACGAATTCCATCTGGCCTGGGATCGAAACCGAGCCTCCACGATGGGAAGTCGTTGACTAACCGCCTGTGCTACGCCACGGCTCCATTAAGGACGTGTTTGGAAGTCTGTGTCACAAGAACAGTCAGCTGTTGCGAGCAATATACGCTATGCTTTCTGCCTTCGCTTCAAAACAATGAACATTTCTTTTAGGACACCTCCTAACTTAGTTCCTGAGAATGGTCCAGTAAAATTTTGGATGTTATATCATAACCCCCTCACTCTTCTCCGAAGAAATTATACTGAAGTGTCACTAATTCTACCACTAGAAGAAAGAATGGTATTGAATGAGGTGACATTGCTCTGTTCCGCTACGTGACAGAAATGTCTGCCTGCGATTTTCCCACTGTTATGCGTCATGCTTCGCAATGCGTCGTGCGTGTATTTGTTGTTTATTATTTATCAGACGTTCCGCACTCAAGGTTGCATTGAGACCCAATCCGATTGCCAGACATAATGATGACGCAGTGCGTCATGCCATTCTTTCACACAGAAATACAGATCGCACCCAGCCGAGTGTTTAAAGAAATAATACAATTTCGTCTGTAGGATAGATATGGTGCCTGTCAACGAAATGATACCCAGGGCCGAGTTGAGGCGTTTGTAAACACGTCTCCGGGTTCCATAACGGGTAGGGAATTTTTTGACCAGCTGAGGGACTCATACGGAGATGAACGCTTCTTGAGGAGAAGCCAAATCTGCAGCCCAGCATTTTATGGAACCCGAAGGTTTGTTACCGTGTTCACAAGAGCCCCCACTTGTCCCTATCCTAAGTCAGATCAATCCAATCCATACCATCCCATCCTGTCTATCTAAGGTCCATTTTAATATTGTCCACCCACATACGCCTTGGTCTTCCCAGGTCTCTTTTCTTCTGGCTTTCCCAGCAATATCCTATATGCATTCCTCTTCTCCTCCATTCGTGCTACATGCCCTGCCCATCTCATCCTCCTTGACTTGATCATTCTAATTATACTTGGAGAAGAGTACAAGTTATGCTCCTCATTATGCAGTTTTCTCCAACCTCCTGTCACTTCATCTCTCTTCAGTCCAAATATTCTCCTCAACACCCTGTTCCCAAACACCCTCAGTCTATGTTGAGGGACGGTTAGCTTCAGAAAACTGACCCGCTGCATGGAGCTATTCAGATGAAATAGTATACATATGAAATTTCTTGGGCTATTGTAATCAGCCTCCTCGTTTCCAGAGCGCTGTTTGTTATACCATTAAAGGCCGGGTAATTCATTCGGTGACGCCAATACATGAGTCCTTCGCAGGAAAGTACAAATTCTTGTCGTACTCTTTGTGGTTTCCTTCAGTTACGTCATGCTGAAATTAGAATCCCAGTTGATGGGTTTAATGCAAGGTTTATCTCTAGGAACGCCTTCTTTAAGGGTTCCATCATCGTGGATGTAGCGCCGTGTAGTCCGGTGGAAGTCGGCCAACGTTTCGGAGGAACATCAGCTCCATCTTGAAAATTGAAGAATAAACCAAGCAACAAACACGTAGAAAGTAAAGCTCTGCTTGGCGAAATGTTCCTCCGAGATATCAGTTGACTTCTACCTGACTGCACGGCGTTACAGCCCATTCATATTTACTCCTGTGAGAACCTCAAATCCATCAGAGTGATTTTTCTTTTGTTACTGATTGATTTAGGGAGCGACAGGCGACCGAGGGGTCAGAGTTCGAGTCCCGGTAGGGTCAAGGATTTTCTTTTCTCCGTGTCATCCGGACTGGCTCTGTGGCCCACCCAGCCTCCTATAGAATGCGTACCGAGGGCTCTTTCCTCGGGGGTAAAGCGGCCGGGGCGTGAAGCTAACCACTCACCTCCAACTAGTACCGAGGTCAAGAAATGTGGCTGTATACAGCCACTCGCCCATACGCCCTCATGGCATAGAGCTTAATTAGTTAAGGATGAGGACAACTTTATCTTTTTACCTTTTACTGGGCGATTGGACAAACAATCTGGATTTCTGTATGCAGTTGTAATATCAGTGCAGTCAATCAGGGGCACAGTTTTAGCACATACTTACGTAGATTGTTTAGTTTTGTTTCTTACCCACAACTGTATGAAACTGAGTTACAGCTTTGCGCTTTATGCAGAGACCACATGAAAACAACAAAAAAAGAAAATCCGTGGCCTGTAGTCCGCAAGCGAACTATACCGACCGAGCAGCCGCCGCTTGCCGACGGAGTTAGTGCCAACTTTTACTGTTAGAGGGTGCCACGTGGTCAGCGTAACGGATCCTCACGGCCGTTCCGTAATGAATTATTAGCTTACCGATCCAATACTTGGACTTTTCTGGCGCTCGAACTTCGGGATAGTAGGTTGGAATCCCGCTTGAAACCTAGGCATTTGCCTCCGTTTCTTTTTCTGTGTTTGCGTTGTCGTGTATTGGTAGAGACCTTGCTATAGGCCGATCCCCTGTCCAAGGACCTTTAACAGATATCTCTAAATAGGATTCCGAAACCGCAGAAAGCGGGAGGCCTTCAACCGTATTGGTGTGTTATGCCATAAGAGAAAGAAAAAGAGTGGACGACTGAGGAATCGTTGTTCGATTCCCGTGAAGGGAGAGGGATTTTTTCTTCTCCAAAGCGTCCAGACCTGCTCCCATTTCCCAATAGAATGGTTACCGAGGGGCTGGAGGTAAAGCGGAAGGCGCGCAAAGCTAGTGCCGAGGTCAAAAATGTTGGCTCTATACCTCCATTCAACCATACGTCTTAAAGGCATACTGTTAAATTAAGTGCTGGGATAACTTTAACCTTAGGGTAGGCTTATGGTAGGATTATACCTCTGTGTTTTGGAATAATAAAAATAAAAGTAAAGTTATCCCTGTAACAGGCCGTGGAGGTCCATAGGGTTGTGAGATGTTGAGGTTCCCACATTTTCTAGACAGTCGGCTCACAGATGGCGGAAAAGTTGTCAGCCCTACGCGCCGGCCGTCCTTTAGCCCTAAGAATATTCCAAGAATATTCCTGAATCGACCCCAGGGCCATAGTGCGGCTGGAAGGATTAGGTCAATTGAAAAAATCCAATGACCTCATCGGGACTTGAACACGCAACCTTCCGGCTTGTAGTATAGTGCCTCAACCAACTACGCTACCGCGTGCCCCCAAGTTTTGGAATACCTGACGGTTTTTCTGTGGATAGTATGAACATCGCTGTAGGAGATGCCACCCACTTCTCTAAGGTTTGCTATAAATAATACCAACATGGCGGCCTTACGAACTGTGTGATGGGGACGACAGCAGTGCATTGCACTGCTGTGGCGTGAACACTCATTTTCTTTCGTTATCTTAATTTCAGTGGTATCTTGGTGACGGCGTGATAAAGTTGTGAAATCACGTGTTTATCTCGCTTTGTTTATTTCCCCAGCATTACATTTAATGGTACAGCTACATTGAACTTTCACCGCCGAGGTATATAGCGGGCTATATTGTTACCATGTTGCTACTGCTGTATAAAGTTGTGAAGGTAATGCACAACGCCACGAAGACGTATGGGAAAATGGAAGTATAGCTCCACACTTCCTTAACCTAGATGGAGGTGAATGGTGAGCGTCACTGCCCGGCCGTTTTACCCCCGAGAAAAATGCCCATGGTACCCATTGAATACGATACCGAGTGGGCCCCATAGCACCCCCACCGGGAACCGAATTCCCATTCTCCGGTCGTACATCGCATTGTCTAGACACTGTTTTTTTTTTTCCTTGGCACTACAGCCCCAGTGGGCCTAGACCTACCTCCATGAACTCCGTTCACTTCGGTTTTTCTAGATCTTACATATTCGGTAGGACTCCTTGGGCGGGTGATCAGCTCGTCGCAAGGCCTCTACCTGTACACAAACACAGAAAAACGCACACAAACATCCATGCCCTGAGTGGAATTCGAACCCACGATCCCGGCCTCCGAGCGAGCGAAGACAGTGCATGCCTTAGACCGCTTGGCTACCGTGACCGGCCTAGACACTATGTAGGCTGTCAGATTTGCAGATTTTCACTGTGGTTATTTTGCGAATTGTGGTCTTCTGGGTTGTTACACCGTACAGTCTTGTATGCGGAAAGAAAGAAATCGATGTCCGAAGTAAAAATGTTCCAAAACACCAAGATTGCTTGTTCTCCAATGCTGTGCTCTTCATGTTGAGTGGCTTCATCATTGTCTTGTCTTACTGATATCCGTGATTGGCTCGGGGGGCCGGACAAACGTAACACTTTCACATGGATTCCGCACATGTCGCGCTATAGCCGCGCCATAGCTCAAGCGGTTAGTCGCTGGTTCCCCACCGCGGCGGCCCGGGTTCGATCCCGCGGTCTGGTCAAGTGGGATTTGTGCTGGACAAAGTGGAGCTGGTGTAGGTTTTCTCCGAGTATTTCGGTTTCCCCTGCCAATCTCCATTCCATCAAATTCTTCATCATAATCACCCAGGGCAGGTACAATAGGCCAATCAGTGGTCGACGTGCCGAGTGGACTCAGCTGGACTCCACACCCACACTATGCGAATTAAAAAAAAAAAGTCACACTATCATTTTGTAAGTACCTGCTTCAAATCCCGACAGCCAGGTATTTTCTTTCCCATAGTTTTCTCAGTTACTCGAGGTATATGCCGATATTGTACCCTGAAAACAACTACAATGACTTCTTACCCAAGTTCCTATAATTCTGTTCCGAATTATTTCACGGTACCTTTCTCATTGTACCCTTTCGTGACGTAAATAATTAATATATCGCCGTAAAATAAACAGAACATCCAGCCTAGAGCGTGATATCGGCTACCCTGGCCGCTAGAGCCCGTGTCGTGTTGTCTTGTTGAGTGCTGTACCCACGTTCGAATTGTCACGTTCCAGATGCAGGAGCGAACAATCGCTTGTCCTTGTGCCACTTTTCCGTTCTGCCCACCATATGGGTTTTACCCAGGGCGCCTGAAACTGATACAGTTCACTCCCTATTGTGTCTCTTTGTGTTCTGTAGCGCTGTTAGGGTCCTTTATCTGTGATTTGCTAAGGTGGAGAGAGCCTCGTCTAGACCTCTGAGTCCTCCTCGAGGACTGGTACATCATTTTCTTCATATTGTACTGTACAAATATAGTCTACAAAATATAGTGTAGCGAGTAGAGCCGTTACTAGGTAACAGCCGCAAACAAACACTTCTCCATAGCAACGAATCGACGCGCAACAGTGGAGGTACTGCCGGAAACGGTGTTTTGTATGGACGTCCATGCCAAGGGGTTATAAGGAAGACAACTGGAGCAAAAGACACGCGGTTGTAAAGGAGTCGCCGTTCAGAGAGGACTTCAACCCGGAAGTAGAGGTTAGTCATTGTTAGAAGCCGTTACCGGGCAACTACTGGTGAAGACATTGCGGGGTGGAAAAGACTTAACATGATTTTGTAAAGTGTGGAAATAGCGATAGTGTTATAGTTATTTGTACTTACGACCTGTAAGTGGTCAATAAACCCAATATCCAATCCAGATCCCCGTTTGTAGTCACACACACGCTTGAAAATTTTATCAACACAGCTAAATGCCTTTGTTTTATCACCACCATTGGCAAAATATCCCATTTTTAGCCTTTGCCTACCTTAGAAGATTCTGCCAGATTTCGCAACAGTATTTTCTTACAGAGCGAGGTCATCAGCCTTGCGTCCAACCTCCAACTTGGAGGACCAGATGTGTTTGTTTATGGTATAGTAATTAACGTGTATCCTCCTATTCCTGTTGCTCCTACTTGAAGTACAGAGAATCCGTGAAACGCTTTGTTTCACTTCAGTTTCTTAATCTAAAACAGTCAGAGGGAATCCTTGGACGGGGGATCAGCCTGTCGCAAGGCGCTACCTAACGCAAACACAGTAAACACAGACAGGTATCCATGCCTGGAGTGGATTCAAATCCACGATCCCACTGTTTGAGCGTACGAAGGCATTTCATGCGTTAGACCGCACGGTCACTGTGATCCGCAATTGACGTGTATGGATGGTATGAAAATGGAAAAGTCGTAATGATGTACCTGTATAGGTATCAATCATAGCGAAATATTATGCTGAAGGGCATATAAAATGATTTAAATTGCCGGCTTCCAGGGATCTCATTTTGTAAACAAGATCCGTGTACAGTGACCTACCCCAAAACTTTACCCTCTTCTCCTGTTCCCTTCCTCGCCATAGTCGACGCAGCGGTTTCGCTCAGTCTCTTCGAACAAATTCCTGGACAATACTTCTATTAGACTACGTCTGCTGCTTCCAGAGCCCTTCCAATTCATGTCATCTTACCATACACCGCTGACAATAATACTCCGTGGCCTTTAGTCTGCAAGCGAACTATACCGACCGAGCGACCGCCGCTTGTCGGCGAAGTTAGTGCCAACTTTAGCAGATAGAGGATGTCGCGTGGTCAACGCAACGGATCCCCACGGCTGTTAATTTTCGGTTTTGTATACCGGAGCCGCTGTTTCCTTGAAATATTTCCTCAGTTATCCTCACGAGGCTGAGTGTACCCCGTTGCAGACCCACTACTTCTCAGAAAATCTGGTAGCGCCGGGAATCTAACCCGGGACCTCTGGATGTGACCACTAGGCCACAGATGCGATCTCTAGATGATGACAATATCGTGAAAAGAGAACTTTTTAAGTGATGGTTGTGGGCTGCTGGTGATAGGGGTTCGATTTTCGGTAGGGTTAGGGATTTATCTCTTGGCCACTTTATCCTGGCCATTTCTGGGATCATCATAGTGCTCTGTCCTGGAGATGGAGGCAGAAGATTTCTCTGAAGGTTTTATCGTAATTCCAGAAGACATGAATCTTCATTTTGTGGTGGTGCTTATTGCCCAGAAAGAGGGTCGTGACTTAATTTATGCCGGTTCGATAGTTCTAGGCAACATGATGTATTTTATAGCAGTTGAAAAGAATGATTTCTTAGGACTAAATAGATCGTGTTTAATATTGCAACTTTCCTTTCCTCTCGCTTTTGCTGCATAACTTCCGGTTGGGTGTAGAGGAAGAAAGGGAATGCCGAGTTTTTGTGAGTCGGGCTCTGCGCCCCTCGGGAATCGGCTCGCGGAGCCCTATTACAGATCCCACATGTTCTGAACACAAACACGCGCGACAAAATTATTTGGCATATTTCTTAATTCTGAGCGGTCGGTGTGGGTCATTATGGCTTGACGTCTCTTGCCTCAGGCGGCGATAATTCTGAATTCTATTCTAGAGGTGACCAGTTCGCATCTCGACCGGCACTTCGGCTATACTCAGTGTGAGGTTTCGTGATTTTCCTCGGTACTTTCACGCACATTCCGGGTCATGGCCTTGAATTAAACTTTCGTCGTCTGTCAACACATTTATCCGAAAAATGTTCAGTTCTTGACCTCCTCTGTGGTCCCGACATTTTGTGCTCCTCTTTATCTGTAATAATAAGTAAAGTAAGTAAAGGTATCCCTGTAACAGGCCGTGGAGTTCCGTAGGGTTGTGAGACGTCGAGGCTCCCACAGTTTGTAGACAGTCGGCTCATAGATAGCGGTAATGTTGTCAGCCTTACGCGCCGGCCGCCCTTTACCCTCAGGAAGATTCCTGGTACTCATTTCTGTTAGAGGTTGAGTCGAATCCAGGGCCATAGTGCAGCTGGAAGGATTAGGTAAATTGAAAAAAAATCCACCTCATCTGGATTCGATCCCGCGACCTTTCGACTCGTAGCTTAGTGACTCAACCAACTACGCTACCGCGGCCCCATGTGTAATAATAATATAATATATAATTCAACTTTTCTTTATTTACGTGCAGACTTAACAGCGCAGAGGTCAGTTACGAAGTGAGGAAACGACGCCTTCAACGATTCATTGTTTCTGCTGGAGTGACTTCGCCGAGTTATTACGTAGCAACGGTAGTGGGATACACAGACCCATAGATATACGCGTCAAACAATTCTTCTATTGTTGGGTGCATTCGTTGTCGCGGGAGCGTGTTTACCGATCCGATGCCTAGCAATGAAAGGAGAAACGCACTTTACCGAGCCGTTGCCTAGCAACGATAGGACGGATACACATACGGACACAGGCTGATGGGAGGGATTTATGAAGTACGCCTTTGAGGTGGTCTCAGGTGCCATGATATACATACCAAGTTTCATAAAGATTGGTTCAGGCATTCAGTTAATGGAGGGGGGGGGATTCACAGACACACAGAAAAAATAGAAATCACATAAGCCTATTCTCATTTTTCCCAAAATTGGGAAACTGAAAACAATACACGATACGAATTACAGCAGTAATGAAAGGTGGGGTCTAGACATTCATTCCCCCATACGCCTTCATGGAGTAATGCTTAATTAGTTAAGTACAGTGACAATTTTGCCTCTTTTTTTACCTTACGCGGAAGAGTTCCAGAATAACCGGTCTCTGAACCCAGATATTCCGGTTACGAAGACTTACGTTATATGCTAATCCAGTTTTCCTGCAACTGGTGTAGTTCAGCACCGTTAGCAACCGGTATCTGACTATGTAGATGTAGTTCCTGAATTTCTGCTGCATTTGATTATGCATTTTTAAGTATTTGACTTGAAGCATGTACTGGTACTGCTTCCCACTGTGCACTCACAAACCCATGTTGAGGCGGGGTCGTAAGAGGCGACGAAAAGGTAACCCAATGCCTGGGGGATATGAATGCGGGGACCTGGCCCTCCAGGTTGGGGCGGTCTCCAATCTGAGACAGTGGTTGTGGACCTGAGAATAACTGCGCTGGCTAGGACCCGCAGCAATTGTAAACGACAGACCCATTCTCTCGTCAGAGAGGATGTTACATGCAAGTGTTCACTTGGGAAAAAAAATTATTGGTCGTGGGTCTCAAGGGTCTTCTCGCCAAGACGAACTGATTGGCGGTAACCGCCAGTCGTAAAGTAACTGACCCTGACAGGTTCTCATAGCAGTAGTTACGAAGAGTTCTATCTTCTGGGATATGTCATGTAGTCCGATGAAAGTAAACCGACGTTTCGACGGAACATATTTCCATCATCAAGCAGTTCTGCTTAGAATTACTGGGTTTTTGGACTTCGTCTATCTTCCGGTATTCTAGAAACCAGAAAACACGACGTTTCGGAATCTGGATCAGTTTCCATCCTCAGATGAGGAGGGAAGACACTCAGTTGGGTCCGTTAGATAGAGCTAACCACAATCACTGGACAACCCCTGTCAGATTCACACAGATCTGCTTGCCTCGTCCTTCATGCTGGCTTCTAGCTTGGCGTATTCTTGGACCCTGAAAGTAGAGGTTACATGTTCCTCCGAAACTTCGATTCTATGGACTGCACGGCGTTATATCCTAGAAAATATAACTCGTCATAACCATCCCTGGACTTTAATAATTAAGCACCACCCCATAAAACGTGGGGGGGTTTGAGGTATAGCTGCAACATTTTTTACCTCGACACTAGTTGGAGGCGGGTGGTCAGCTTCACGCCCCGGTCACTTTATCCCCAGGGAGATACTCATTTGATATGAGGCTGGGTACCGCGGAGCTAGTCTGGGCGTTGTGGAGTAGAGAAGAGTCTTTCCTCTGCCGGGAATCGATCCCCGACCGTTCAGCCCGTCGCTATACCGACTGACCTATCCCGGCTCCTTGTGAGGACCGCAAATATCATAGAAATCGGTTAGTTTTGCAAGTGGCATTTAAGAACATGTTCTTATGCACCGTTTTCATTATTATTAAGATATGCTATTAAATAAATCCATTATCCCATTGTTCTGATTGCATAAGGACTCAGTTTCCGCATCGTAGATTCAGGTTTCTCCCCACTGTCTTGTTGATTAATTATAAAGTGATTGTAAGCGACAGGAGGTAGTTGTTATAAAACATATTCATCGTTACTTTCACCGCATCGCTTTCCTTGCATAACGGCGTGACCCCAGCCCAAAAAATGTCGGAAGTATGTATTTCGGGGTCGTGAATGGAACGTCGCGCTTTCGGCCGCTTCACAGACCTCTGAAGTGTTTGAAACAAGTCCGTGTGCCAGCCTTTCGTAGGGCATTTGATTTCATATGGAGCAGCTGCGCGGTTCGGAGTAAGTTCTTGCGATGTTCTGTAACGTTTTATTCCATGTTTTCCGCAATCTGGGCCTTTGATTTCCATATGGAGCAGCTGCGCTATTCGGAATCAGTTGTTGCGATGTTCTGTAACATTTTATTCCATGTTTTCCACGATCTGGGAATTTGATTTCCTATGGAGCAGCTGCGCGGTTCGGAGTAAGTTCTTGCGATGTTCTGTAACGTTTTATTCCATGTTTTCCGCAATCTGGGCCTTTGATTTCCATATGGAGCAGCTGCGCGGTTCGGAGTAAGTTCTTGCGATGTTCTGTAACGTATTATTCTGTTTTCCACAATCTGAGCCTTTGATTTCCATATGGAGCAGCTGCGCTATTCGGAATCAGTTGTTGCGATGTTCTGTAACATTTTATTCCATGTTTTCCACGATCTGGGAATTTGATTTCCTATGGAGCAGCTGCGCGGTTCGGAGTAAGTTCTTGCGATGTTCTGTAACGTTTTATTCCATGTTTTCCGCAATCTGGGCCTTTGATTTCCATATGGAGCAGCTGCGCGGTTCGGAGTAAGTTCTTGCGATGTTCTGTAACGTTTTATTCCATGTTTTCCGCAATCTGGGCCTTTGATTTCCATATGGAGCAGCTGCGCTGTATCCGAATTCTAATTCCCAGTTTAGATTCGAAACGGGTACCTACCAGTTAATTTCTTGTCAAGAGCGTTACCGTTATACCTACAAAGTCATCAAAAGTGCTGTGAAATTGGCAGAAGCTAAGGATGAATATGAAATCAAGATTGACCTTGACTTATACGTGTTGTGCGAATTCTAATGCACCCTCCACTAATACAATCTGTCCCTTATATTGTGTTCTTATTAATCACATTACGACCAGATGAAAGCGGGACACTCACAGGCGCGTGAGTACGCTTTTGTCCTATACAATGTCTGACCGACCTTCACTTACGAAACGTCACTGCTCTATAAATGGAGTTTCTTTTCGTTTATATTTAAATGTAAGGTCGCCTGCAATACCCGACCTTGGTACTGGAGAGGAGTAGGCATTTTATGCTGTAGAAAACACGTAGGATCTAACCCACGGTCAGATGTCCTGTCCAAAGCATATGATCAGCATAATTAGCTAAGCCATTAAGAGAGTTTCATTCCTGAAAAGCTAATAGTCGTCAAGCAAGTCAGAAATTTTCCCACTGTTTATGAAACTCGAAGGTTCATTACCATGTTTACAATAATCTGTCGTTTGACCCCAGTGGAAACAATACCGGTGAGCCTAATCGTCAGTTTGTCATTTTAAATTTCCCACATTATAGGAAGGACGTAGAATGGCGTTTAACCACTTTAATGTCCAGTGGCTGCTCTAGGTACCACCCGCTTTGTGCATCCTGCCTACAGAGTGTATTTGTTTGTTTCATGTGATTCTCGTGATAAACACTACCCACCTTCCCAAACAGTATTAACCAATTGATCTTGTAGCGAAGACGTAATGGGATTCCTGGGAGGTACGAACTGAATTTGTATATATTATTTAGAAGAAAAAATTAGAATGTTCGCAGTATAGGACAGGGCGAAGCCAGACATAGGAAATGTAAGAAGCTAGGCGGTGGTCAGGCTTACGACCGTTCAAGTGACTAAGCTACCGTTGTAACGTAAGATAAGTAAGATAGGCATGATCTGCTTTGCAAAACCTGTACTGACGGAGGACTTGTATTTAGTGAAGAAGGAAGAATTTTCAGTAACATGCTATATATGCGATATACTTGACGAAAGGCCAAGCATATTCATAAGAAACAAACCCATCCTCTAGTTAGAGAGGGTGTTACATATGGACTATGACCGCAACGGTTCAGTTGAAAAGAAATATCTAGTCGTGAGTCTCAAGGGGTTTGGCGCCTGTCGTAAAACAACTCTGACTCAGACTCTGTCTTTAGAGGGTTAAGAACAGGGCGCTGAGGAGAATATAAGGACCTAAGAGGGAGGAAGTAAGAGAAGGCTGAAGAAAACTGCGTAATGGGTAGCTTCCTTGTTTGTACTCCTCGCCAGATACTGTTAGAATGTTCAAATCAAGAAGGATGATACGGGCAGGGCATGTAGCACGTATGGAAGAAGTGGGAAACGCATACAGAGTTTTCGTAGGAAAGTGTGAAGAAAGGAACCACTAGGAAGATCTTGGGGGTAAGTGAGAGGTAATATTAAAATGGATTTAAGGGAAGTTGGATGGGAGGGTGTGGACCGGATTCATCTGGCTTGGGATAGGGACCAGTGGCTGGTTCCTATGTACACGATAATGAATCTTCGGGCTCCGTACAATACACGGAATTTCTTAACTAGATAAGGAAATTTTAAATTCTGAAGAATGTCACTCATTAAGTTAGCTAGACTTAATACACATGCAAGTGCTGTTAATATACTGACTGACGCGTTACGTTGAGAAGTTTAAGTCCATGTTTCGAGATCTGTGAATCAAGAAATGGCGGCGTTCGTTTTGTTTTAACACTGTTCTTCAGTCAGTTTGGAAAATCGATTATCACAGGAAGTGTTCGGTTGAAACAAAATTATCACTTCTCGCAAACTGAAGAGCCGCTTTCGGAGCAGGCTTTAACGATAGTGGTTATTCAAAGGATACCTGACATGTGCACATGCATCTATTTCTTCCGTGGGCCTTGGCGTCATTTGTCGTAGGCAGAGATTTCGCAAGTCTTTATAAAAAGTGGCAGGCCTGTACGGTCGTGGCACAAACTAAACAAGATTAGAGGATTGTACCCCATAATGCGTTATTATTTTTGCTCGTTCTTAATATGCCCCATGCATTCTAAGGCAAGATGGAGAAGTGTATGTGTGTATGCCCTACTCAGCACATAAAAATATATTAAGATTTATTTAATTGCTGTACGTTTTATGACTTATTGTTTCCCTCATATCTACCTTATTGGGGGCACGCGGTAACGTATGGGGCACTGTGCCGCAAGCCGGAAGGTCAAAGGTCATTGGAGTTTCCAATTTAACTAATCTTTCCAGCCGCACTATGGCCCTAGGGTCGGCTCAGACTAACAAAAATGAGTACCAGGAATCATCCTGGAAGGGGTAAAGGCCGGCCGGCGGCGCGTAAGGCTGTGACAACCTCACCGCCATCTGCGAGCCGTTTGTCTAGAAAATGTGGGAGCCTCGACGTGTCACAACCATATGGGCCTCCACGGTCTGTTACAGGGATAGCTGTTTCCACCTTATTGTTTATTCATACTGCTATTTTATTATTACTTTTTGTTTTTCTTTGACATGTAAAGTAGAAACAGTAATTTACTTCTGAAACTGGCCTTGTGGCTGTTGTCTTTATGCTGTTCTTTCTCTGTAATGCAATTATTAGTATCTACACTGTGCTGTTTCTTCAGTTGGCTTTGTAATGTGTATTCTTCACATAAGGAATAAAGAATTGAATTATTAATTGGGTGGGGTGAGACTGAGTCCCGGTTATACCAGTATGATGGACAGGAGAATGATGTGTTGATGGACTGATAATTGGTATTGGAAACTGCACTACGCCTTCTCAGAAATAAACCTAACCCATTGCCACTCTACCACAAACCCCATATGTACTGCTCTGGGATTGAATCCGGGCTCTGCGCCGACAAGCCGACGGCCACAGCACAGTCATAATATAGGATGTATATCACAGAATTCCAAACGGCGGCCTTTATCGTTTATTAACGTACTTCATGTTCATGTCTGTCATATAAAACACTGTGACATGTAGACCCATTGCCAAGTAACAGTAGCTCTGTGAATATGTTTCCTCCCCTCCCCACAACGAGAGAACACACAATAAGGCAAGAGACTTTTTCTGTGCAGTCCGTACCGGAGCCGTATAACGAGAACTAGCAGTTCTGATGTATACAGAGTTTTTTTATTGCTAGTGGGGTGGGACTAAGTCCCTTGTAGTGCGGCCATTTCTGGCCTATTGTACCAGTCCCAGATGATAGGTGAGGGTGATTGTGGAGCAGTTGGTGGAATGAAGACTGGCAGGAGAAACCGAAGTACTCGGAGAAAAGCTGCCCCATCGCCACTTTGTCCACCACAAATCCCACTTGACCAGACCCGGGATCGACCCCGGGCCGCCGCGGTGGGAAGCCAGCGACTAACCGCTTGCGAAATGGCGCGGCCTATATAGAGGTTTCCTGTTAGACTTCATTGGCAGGAGACCTCTGGATGCCTTGTGTAAATGTTACTTAGTATAGTGCAGTGACAAAGGATGCACAGAGTCCACAGTGACTTGGACGCCGTGAGAGCTCGGATATACTCGTGTTGAAACTGCGGGACAACAAACGTAGCGTCTGCATAGACACGACACCTACTTCTTCGGAGAGGAGGCCCAATTTCGAAACACGTTCATGTCTAAGAGCGAATAAATATCATGGTCATGGATTTCGAAGAGACTAAAGCCAGGAAAGACTCTGCTGACGAAAGCCAACATCAGTTTAACCGACCTGCCGACTGAGAGTTGCAGTTGTGAGAAGCTGGTAGCTGAGACCGACGACCGTTCCGGAACCCAAAGAAAGGGGAACGTCCCCCGTTGGAAGCCGCTACCAAGCTACGGCTAGTGAAGACTGAGAAGATTATGTGTTCTGTAGTCTTTGGAGTGTATAACTCAGCGAGACTACCGTAGATATTTGTTGTTACTAGTGTAAGTGTCCAATAAATCCGATAGCCGATCCAAACCTCGACTCTAGTCACGTGACGGTGTAGGATAGGCTAGACTCGTAAAAGTTAATTTGCGGCTTTCAGCAAAATGGAGTTAGTGTGTATCATTAGGAATAAAAATCTGCATTTCCCGCAACTTTTGGTGAAGAAGTTTCGCATACCCAATTTAAGATTTATGTCGGCTGGATTAGGCGCTGGTAATATTAGGTGACAGACAGACAGATTTGTGTGAAGACCTCGTGTATAAGATTTTGTCGAAATCAGTTCAAGAATTCTCAGTTCGTGAGATGACACAAGAAAAAGGAAAAGCCCCTTTGCTTATTTATCTCCAAAGCCGTTCGATTTACGGACAAAGGATGCTGGGCATAAAGTGCGTATTTTACTTCTCTGTACAAATTTTGTTCGCTTCGATAATTATTTAGAGAATTGCTCTCGAATGTTCGTAGGAAGGCTAATTTGTTTGGGGTAACGTGATTGTGTTTGTTTTTATTCAATTAAAAAAATGGGATTTCCCGACGACTTTTAGCGAAAGTTAGCCATCTCAAAGTGCTAAAATATCTGTCCCACTGTTTAGTTGCTGACACTTGGTTACAGATAGATCGACAGACGAAGTCTTTCGTGGCCCGATCGAAAGTCGAAGTTACGATGCAGCTGTTCTGTTGCCCTGCTCCACTCGGTTATCTGGACATGCGCACTTCGTTCTTTCCATGGCTGTTTGCTGTTTGAGATCCCGTCTAGAAAACCGAAATCAACGGCCATGAGGATTCTTTGCGCTGACCACACGATACCCGCTATCTGCTAAAGTTGGCACTAACTTCGCCGACAAGCAACGGTCGCTCGGTCGGTATAGTTCGCCTGCGGACCAAAGCCACGGAGTTTGTTTTCTGTTTGAGAAGAACTGAAATTCTTCCCTCTGATATATGTTTGGAATCATAAGAGAAACATTATGGTATAAAAAAAAAGATTCATTCCTCGAATTTGAATTTAAGGTCCTAATGTTCGAACGGCCTACTCAAAGCCGTGACATTGACGGCGCACTTTTTTCATGCCAGTGCTTTTGTTTATTGATAAACAGAAAAGTCTACCATGTGAGAAGTTTGAGAACTTTTCCTCTTTGGAACCAGAAACTGCTGTACACGGCTGCATGTACTAATGTTGAAAGCGTTGTGAAGGTCAATGACGAGGTGTTTATAATGCTTAGTGTAAACGTCTTGCTTCTAAATAACAAATAGACTTGTGTTTGTTTATTTTGATATAACTGCTGACCTTTTCTCACAAGGTTTAATAAGACAGTCTTATGGTGAATGCAGCTTTGGAGTGACTTTTAAATTGTCTTTTCGTCTTAGCACGACCGCCCCAACGTTTCGTGGGTTGTATAGAGGTGTCTGGGAAAATGTGGAGGGAGTGATCATGACATGTTTTAAGGTACTATCGCAGCATTTGCATGAATGTACTGACGAAGCCTGTGTAAATGTCAGTCACAGCGATAGTCATCCCTTAGTCTACAATCGAAAGCCGGGCTTTCAGAATATGAAATAGGAATTTTGACCACTACACCGTGGCGTTTGGCTTCGAGGGAAACGTATTGTTGGATACTGGCAATTTTCGATTGCATGGGGTTTTCATGGTCTTTACTTATCGGCATGCAGCGATAGTAATTATTATTTTCTAACAAACGGTTCCTAATTTAACCACTCCTATTTCATATCCTCATACAACTTCATAATAAAAGGTGTCCCTGTGCTTAACCAATTAAGCACTACGCCATGAATGCGTATGGGAGAGTGGATGTATAGATCCACATTTTCCTGACTTAGCAGTAGTTGGAGGTGAGTGGTCAGCTTCACGCCTCGGTCGCTTTACCCCCGGCGAAAGATCCCCGGTACCCATTGAATAGGAGGCTGGGTGGGTCGCAGAGTCGGTTTTGACGACGTGGAGAAGAAAAAATTCTTGACCCTACCGTGACCTGACCTCTGACCCCTCTGTCATCCAGCCCGTCGCCAGTCGCTTCATATATAAATAAGGTAAATCTGTTCCTGTAACAGGCCATGGACGCCCATGGGGTTGTGAGACGTCGAGGCTCCTACATTTTCTATCTAATCGGCTCACAGATGGCGGTGAGGTTGTCAGCCCTACGTTCTGGCCGCCCTTTACCCCTCAGGAAGATTCCTGGTACTCATTTCTGTTAGAGGCTGAGTCGACCCCAGGGCCGTAGTGCGGCTGGAAGGAAGAGGTAAATTGAAAAATCCAATGACCTCATCAGGAATCGAGCCATTGACCTTCCGACTTGTGTCGTAGTGCCTCGACCAACTACGCTACCGCGTGACCCTATATATAAATAAGAAAGTGTTTATACAACATAGACACATCACAGGTACCAGGACAGGCACAGACACACCACCAGTAAACAAATACACGATATTGAGAGAGCTGTTACAGCACATTGCCTTTTAATCTTTAACCTTTTTAATTTTGAGCGCAATAAAAATAATTAGTTTGTGCAATACTAAAGAATTTAATACGTAGCGCATGATCAGTGTGCCAACAGCCTAACAGTTTACGTGCAACAGCATACATACCTGACGATGGCTCTTTTGAGACCGAAACATTTCGTGTAAAAGTGAAAAAAAAAGTGGTTTTGTGTACAGAAATATTAAATCAGTTATTGTTAATTTGTTAATTTCATTTCCCACGGATTATGCCTTCAAGAATTCCCGAAAAGTGAATTAGTTTGGCAGTTGGCGGGAACTTTGGACGGGATTTCGACCAGTTGCAAGGCCTCCGCTGGAGAACATAACACAGAATAACATTCATCCCTGCACCGAACTGAATTGCAACCCAGTCTCGTTGTTCATCGATCCAAGACCGCACGGGAATTGTTTTCGCCCATATGCGGAATTATCTGTCCTTGTGCTTGCACGGGATGTTAACCATGCCTCAACCTCGCGACAATCGCCATCGGCCTCCAAGAAGACTTAGCTAGTTTATATTTTTCCAAGTCCCGTTTCGTAATATCTGAGGAAGGTCCGTGCAGTTCATTGCAATAGTTTCCGGTTTTTCTAGTTTCTAATTTATGGCAATTTGTTGCGTGTTCCAAAGTTTTGTAAATTGCTATTCCCGTGCAACCCTACAGAAAACGTTTGTTATCCTGCACTGAAACAAGCCGTATTTTGCAATATGTATGTATGTATATGTACATATTTATGTAACTAATATAAGTGTGTGTATAGTATGGTCATGTGTATTGCGTTATGTGTGTAATATGCCTGTATGTACTTGCCAGATCCTAACAACCGAACCTCGCGGATAAGTGATCGGCGCTTCCACTTCGTATTTTCTTCGTCTCGGGTTTGATTCCCGGTCAGGAGGCTTCTTATTCTAAGTGTTTGCGTGCTTTTGGTCATTTTCTCGGGAAAGTTTATTCTAGTGCCTAAAATAGACAATCCATGTTTCCTTCTAGATCCTCACAAATTATTCCGGACACTATATAGCCTGAGCTACTGGTAGCATCATTAAAATAAATAAATGAAAATTAAAGTTGGCTCTGTGCTTAAGCACCACTCCATGAAGATGTGTGAAGGAGTGGATGTATAGATCCACGCGTTCTTGACCTCGTCACTGTTTGAAGTGAGTGATAGCTTATTGCTCCGGCCGCTTTACCCCCGGTACACATTGAATAAGGGGCTGGGTGGACCCCGGGACCGGTCTGAACGTCGTGGAGAGGACAAAAATGTTGCCCCTACCAGGACTCGAACTCCGATCCCTCGGCCGTCCAGCCCGTGTCCAGTCACTATAATCGTACCGACCGCGCAATCCCGAATCACAGGTAAATTGTAATGCGCAGTTAATTTTTTCGGATCATAAAGGTAAAAACGTAAAGTTGTGCCTTTGCTTAACTAATTGAACACTACTCCATGAAGGCGTATGGGGGAGTGGTTGTGTAGATCCACTTTTTCTTGACCTTGGCACTGGTTGGTGGTGATTGGTCAGCTTCATGTCCCGGGCCGCTTTACCCCCGTGGAAAGAGCCCCTGGTACCCATTGGCTAGGAAGCTGGGTGGGCCCCTCTGCCGGTCTGAACGATGTGGAGAAGAGAAAATTCTTGACGCTACCGGGATAGAAACTCCGACCCCTCGGCCGTGCAGCCCATAGCCAGTCGCTGTACCGACTGCGTTATCCCCGCTCCCAATAAAACAACTAACTTCTCCGAACTCTGATTTCCGGGATATAAGACTGTGTAGTCCGTTGAAAGTCGGTTGACGTTTCTGAGGAGTATATCGAATCCGTCTTCACGATCGAAGAGTAAGCCAAAGAAGACACCAACATGAAAGGCAACTTCTGCGGCCTGATTCATAATCGTTTTTTGTTTGGCCTATGAATTCGAACAGATATGTCCGAAAACTATAATTACAGCCGATGATAATTGCTGGGTGATGTGCATATAGGAGCGCTCAAATACTGGTTCCCAATGTTTTGTTGCTCTCTGCGGATGGTAAACTTGTAATGTACCGATCTTCTGACTAGGAAATATCTCCACATGTTCTTTTAGAATGTATTCAGAATCAGAAGAGGCCACGAAACTGACCTGCAGTTCCATAAAGAACTTAAGAAATTAATGGAATAAAGGCACGGTATACGGTTCTCCTTGGAACGGTATAATTAGATACGTTGTTGAGGCAGCACGGACAAAGACAAGCTTAATTATCACTCGCACTTCGCGCCGTCCCTGTGCAACTTCCTCCATGTATGACGTAATACATTTCACACTTCAGTAGCATTCCTCTCTGTTCCTGTTATTCGAACGCTACAAGTTTCGGCTCTAACTGGCTGCCATCATCCGGTATACAGATTATAGAGGAAACCCTATGCCTCCTTGTCGCATTGCTACACTTTGCATTTTAAAGTTGTGAATTATTTATAAAATTTTTCAAATTATTTTTAAAAATGTCGTGTTATCATTATTTTGTTGTATTTGCGTGTTGTGGGTCTCGTGTATCTGTAGTACAACTTAATTGTAACGTGTATACCCGTTGCTAGGCAACTGCTTGATAAACACATTCCTGCGACGAGTACTTCTGTTGCTGCAGCGGCTCGGTAAACATGCCTTCGCAACAATAGAGGAAGCGGTGTTTTCTGTGTGGTCCGCTCCACGCATTCTGATACGTGTTTTCTATAGGTCCGTGATTTTAAACAAGAGGGATTAGAGAATTGGCATTGGAGAACTAGGTCGAGTTCTGGAGGGTCGGCAGTCCAAGTTGATTGAACAAGAAATGGCAAGAAGACTTCATGGTGATTTGAAATTATAGTTCCTACAATAAAACCGTTGCCAGCGTGTCCTAGTGATTTGTGAAATGAGTGTATTAACGAAAGCGCTATAATTTATTGTGATTAAGAGAGATTGTGATATAAAGGTGTCAGTAAATCCAATCCAGAGCCCGTTATTATTAGTCACGGAACCGCACGTGACAATATGATGCTGGCCAGTTGGGCCATCTGCTGTTCAAATAATAAGGAGAGAGACGAATACTTTTGGAGTGTGAATGTTAATAAATCGACGAAGTTGCAGAGGAACGCGAAAAGTGCAAGTGCTAAGAATACACAGTGCTGCAGTATAATATTAAAGACAGACTGATTCAGCGAGTTATGGAGTAACGTAACTTAAGGACGAACCTGTACCCGGAAGAAACAGGTGATGGTAATTATACACCGTGTTGCCGTGACTCTGCACACATTAAGTTTCGGCAAACACTATTGCATAGTCCTGCAATCCTCAAACACTACACTACTGTTAAGTATGCCAAATACGTTCCTCCGCCCGTTTGATAATGTTTATTGTGGAGATGTAGGCAGTCATACTAGAAGGTTGTGTGTTTTGTACATTCTTACGTTGGGAGAGGCTGTGTGCGGGCCTGGGGTATGACAGAAAACTGAGCATTTCCCATGGACCTAATATGAGGCCTTTACACACTGTGTACAAATTTAACGCATATTGAGCGGGTCTCTTGTGTCTGACTGCCGGTCCATATATTTTATCTCCGAAACTAGGCTATCGGATGTATATGAATGAAATTATATATTGTAACGTGTATAAGTGACTATGGACGGCGATTGGATTGGTGAATGGATTTATTGACCACTTACAGATGGTAATTACAAGTAACTATAGCGCTTTCGATAATTCACACACTCTACAATTCACTACAGTACGCAGTATGCTGTGTCTTCACCAGTCGTTGCCTGGTAACGACTTCCAACGGCGGACGTTCAGCTTACTCTTGGTTCACGAATTATCCCCGTTCCTGAGCTACCAGCTTCATTAGTTCCTGTTTGACATTTACTGTCCTGTCCATATGGGGCGCCCTCTCTAACAAGAGGAAGGGTCTGTCATTTGCCAGAGTCACGGTCAGCAGTGATAAGTCAGGTGTCAGTATGTACAGTTTACATTTTACATGTTATTAAAAGTATCTATACACGTATACGTATAAAAGGCATCTGTCAGTGCAGGCTCAGAGCAGCATATCAAGCCCTAATATTAGTACCTTCTGCTACAACGGCAGTGTAGTCACTTGAACGGTTGTATGCCTGACCGCCGCAAAGTTTAAGCCTATTATATTTCCTCTGTCGGGCTTCGCCTTGTCCTGTATTGCGAACATTTGCATTTTCATGATTTTGTATGATTTCTACGAGTTGCCTGAATGATTTTGTTATATAATCATATACGTACGGAAGTTTGAAAGCCATGTGCAACTCGCGAACCGGTGTGCGCCTTGGAAAATTGCCAGTGACGCGGAGAACCTTGTGTTGCAGCCGCTGCGATTTCAGTAGATGGTTGTCTGCCGCACACTCCCAGGCGGTGCAAGCATAAGTCATTATACTCCTAATGAGTGTTTTGTGGAGGGTCAGTTTAATGTTAGCGTCTAATCGCTCACTTTCTATGTGCAATCTCCATGTAACTTATCAAAGATTACGCTGAGATATTTTACACTCTCTACAAATGGAATGTTTCGTCCACTCAGTGTAAGATGGAACTCAGGCCATCGACGACTGCGAGAGAAATAGATTCCCTGAGTCTTATCCTTATTTATTTTAATATTCTAATCTTCCAACTGAAATAAACTGAACTGAGTGAGTCTTATGTTACGACCGACGGTCAATCGGCCAGTCTCTCATGGAATAAAGCATCCATCTGGGGCTTACGACCAGATTTCTATTACTGTCAGACAGTTGCGAGTCTGTTGATGCGGAGCGCTCTCTCTGACGAGAGGACGGGTCTGTCGTTTACAACTGCTGCTGAACTCGCCAGCGCAGTCATTCTTGGGTCCGAGTCTCGTAGGACTCGCGACCATATTTGGCCTCTCATACCTTAGACTTCCCTTTTTACGCCTCGCAGGGCTACTGTGGAGGAATTCGATCGCGCCTCCACACGGGACTGAACTGAACTCACCAATTATGCTGCCTATAACATCTAAGCACGGACATCACAGAAAACACCTTTCCTCTGTTGCTGTATTTATTGTTGCGTTTGCAGCCATCGGAGCGGACCTCGCAGAAATCACTTTCCAACCAGTCCAGTAGCGCGCTGGCCGCTATCTAGCAACGGCTGTTGTCTCGTTGCCTATCAACAACGCTATACATCAGAGTATTGAGAGTTTACACGAAATGTTGTCGGATGAATTTAATATCGGTTTATATCCGTACGCCGACTACGCACTAAGGAGGCACAACATGGACGCCGCAAATTGAAAACGCGGAGCGAAGAGAGAGTGTTCGTTCTCTAACAGACGTATTTTAGTGCCAACAATATGCACAATATGCACATGAGATGCATTGACATGCGAACTGGTGCAGTGCGACAGTTTCAGTTACCTGAAGATGGCCTTGTAAGGCCGAAAAATATTGCAATTAAATGTGACTTTAATGACATTTTAAGATAAAATAACAATAACAGATCGAAACCTGATTCAGGAGGAAATTAAGAGGAGATTGAACTCGGGTAATGCTTGCTACCATTCAGTCCAGAACCTTTTGTCTTCTCGTCTGTTGTCCAAAAACATAAAAATTAGAATATACAAAACTGTAAATTTGTCTGTGGTTCTGTATGGCTGTGAAACTTGGTCTCTGACATTATGGGAGGAACATAGACTGAGGGTGTTTGAGAATAGGGTGTTGAGGAGAATATTTGGACCGGAAAGGGATGAAGTGACAGGAGGTTGGAGAAAACAGCATAATGAGGAGCTTCATAACTTGTACTCTTCTCCAAGTATAATTACAATGATCAAGTCAAGGAGGATGAGGTGGGTAGGTCATGTAGCACGAATGGGGGAGACGAGGAATGTGTATAGGATATTAGTGGGAAAACCAGAAGGAAAGAGACCACAGGGAAGACCAAGGCGTATGTGGGTGGACAATATTAGAATGGATCTTAGAGAGATAGGATGGGATGGTATGGTATGGATTGGATAGATCTGGGTCAGGATAGGGACCAGTGGAGTACTCTTGTGAACACGGTAATGAACCTTCGGGTTCCATAAAATACTGGGAAATTCTTGAGTAGCTGCAGAATTGGCGGCTCCTCCAGAAGGGCTCAGCTCTGTGAGTAAGTAAGTAAGTAAGATCTATTATTTATTTGGCAGCTTTTTCTTTTGAGCCGCCTGGATCAGGTCATAACGCCAAGAAAAATCGCAATCCGATAAAAATGACGTCAGTTCGCGTGACTTTTCGATCATCTCATTGGCTTAGAAAGAACAGTTGTGCGAAACGACAACCCGCCAATTATCGTATTCGCTCTAAATTAGCTGCTGACGTTTCATTGCACATCGCGAACTTTAAATGCTGGTAAGAGTTTCCGCAGTTTTTGCACTCCGCTGTATATGGACACACTGATGCAACAAACTGCCGTTACGGCCAAACGGTTAGAACAGCTGCTTCTTGTGAGACAAGTTGTGGTTGTCAGATCTCGTTTTTGAGGCCAATGTCCTGATGTTTTTAGCCAACTTCCCTAGAGCAGGCTCATCCAGTCTCCAGCCTGTCTCTCTTTATGCCCTCGCATCAAATTTTGAATGTCTGAACCAGTTTTTATGAAACTTAGTATATATATCATGGCAGCTGAGTCCATCTTAACGGCTTACTTGCACATTCCTCCTAACGTTACTGGTAAGTGGTCCCTCCATTCGGTGCTAGGCAACGGTTCAGTAAACACGTTCCCCGGCAACAAATACACGCTGCAATAGAAGAATTGTTGGACGCGTTGTTTATTCATTTGCTTCGTGTGTGGGTCTCTGTGTCAGTCCCTCTATCATTGCTAGGTAACAGCTCTCTATAGACGTTCCAACATCAAAGAAAAAATTTTGGAGGCGTCGTTTTATGTGCAGTCTGTGTTAAATCAGAAGAAAGTAGGTGATTAGTTGCGCGTTGTATGAGAAAATACGGTGATCGTGAAAATAAGTTGGGCTGTAGATTTTCACGGATTTACGTTATCCCCTAAATGGTTGGATTCATTTTTATTCATATTCGGTATTTAAGAGTTTATCCATCATAGTTCGCTGCTCGTCGAATATAAACATTCCAGCTCCAAAAAAAATATGGACAGTTCAGATGTGCCCCAAAAAACAGAATGGCCATTTTTTCTTCGAGAATGATTGTAACGATTTTTATTAAAATTATGTAATTTATGGAGGTCATCCCCCTAAATAAAACTGTATAGGTGGTATACAGAAGAAAACAATTGTACGTTTCCCAGCGTCCGAAACGTGAAATATCAATTTTATCGAAAATGTTGTGATCCATTTTCATCAATTTTTAATCTATAGATGCACTGGGCCCAAATAAGGGTATAATCCGTCGAGCATATATGAGAAAGTATACGAGGGGATATACTAATCGCCAAAGGGTTGAAACAGGAACGCACACAACAGAGCACCACAGACAAACCACTTAACTCAGACTGACGCCAGCTCACTAACAGTCGCGGGAGACCCTCAGCTAACACCACCTAGCAGCACAACTCGTAACTACAAAGCATGCGCGCGCAACAGGTCGTTTCCGGTTATTTTTGGGTCCCCCTTCGTATGTAGCGACTTTTCACCAATTTTTGTCAGTTCCTCCACTTAAATTCCAGGAAATTATTTTAAATCAAGCCACTGACGCACCTTTGTATTGCACGAACAAAGAGACCAGCCAACCGCAAGTCGCGTAGGTATACAGGACCGCGCAACATAGCCGCGGTCGCATATCCACGCCCCGAGAGGGATTCGAAGCTGTGATCCCAGAGTTCACGCGACCCGAAGCCGCAAGAAGCTTCGATTTCCTTTTACTTTGATAAAACTGAAAACAGTTTATCGAGTTTACAGCGTTGCTGAGCCGCGTATTACGTAACAACCTCCCATCTTGCCTCAGCCCGTAACATGGCTGTTCTGTACATAACACGATTCGAACCTGAGCCACGGAAGAAACTATCCTGACTGAGGATGTCGTAGTTTCGGAGACTGGTTTCCAGTTTTTGCCGAACCAGCGACGATTCTTACGAGATCTCGTGGTTTTCCAGAGTCTCCAAGTACCTGCAGTTCACAACCACCTCCTTCCAAAACCTTACCGCTTATATATACATTTGTATAACATCTACAGTTGAAACATCGTTGTTAAATGCCTTAAGAATCGAACTCAGTCAGTTCAGGTGAATGCAGTTTTCTCTCTTAAAAACTCATATAACTAAATAAAGAATTGGCCTGCCAGTGTTTATTCGATAAATCCCACTTAGAACGTACGTGTAAATAATTTCCTGTGAAGATAGAAGGCTGTTCCGTGTGCAAGCTGGTAAGAATACCTCGAACCTAGCACTGCCAGTCGTGGAAAGCAACGTGAAGGGAATCCGGTACCTGGGGGTATAACTGGATCACCCTGTCAGTGGGGAACATAAATACAGGGACGTGCCCCCAAGGCGGGNGGGGGGGGGGGGTTGGACGCAAGGCTGTAGACCTTGCCCAGTAAAAAATATGTTTGTGCGAAATCCAAGTGACTGAATCCCAGGTCAAATCTAGCAGTATTTTCTAAGGAAGGCTGTGGCTCAAAAAGGGGCTGTTTTGCCGAAGATGAGAAGAGTGGACGTAGTAGAAGCTAAAGTTGTCCCTGTGCTTAACTAATCAAGCACTTCCCCATGAAGGCGTATGGCGAAGTGGATGTATAATCACGTTTTCTTGACCTCGGCACTTGTTGAACATGAATGGTCAGCTTCACCCCCCGGCCGCTTTGCACCCGGAGAAAGAGCCCATAGTTCTCATCGGATAGGAGGCTGGGTAGGCCGCAGAGCCGGTCTGAACGACATGAAGAAAAAATTCTTGCCCCTACTAAGACTCGAAGTCCGACCCCTCGGTCGTCCAGCCCGTAGCCAGTCGCTATCCCGGCTCCCAACAGGATGTATGGAGTGCGAGGTGAAAAGAGGTTAAGAACTACTGCTTCAGACAGAAGACCGTGCGGATCATGTCACCATTCTGTCTGTACTGATTGATGAAAAGAGGGATTCCCTTAATCGAGCCCCGGTCGCCAAGTTTGTAGCCCGTCGCTTCCGAAACCGTGTGTGTCGATATGTTTAGAAGTAGCGGAACAGTGCTGCTGCGGATGATTCATTTGAGGAGAAACGTCGAGCCTCGTGATTGCAAATCAAAACGATGAGTCAGTAAGGTTCACGTGCCTGGAAGACGGTACTGGTAATTATGCAGAGGTGGGCAATTAGTGTGCGCTCCGTGGTCATGGACGCGACCAGAAATCTGCTCTTCTCTTAAAAACAAGCAGAATTTAAAAGAAAGATATGTACCAAATATTAATAACAAAAATTATTTTTAATTAAAAATATTGTCAGGTCTGAGGGATTTGCGTGACTGATAATAATGGGTTCCGGATTTCATGATTGTATTTATTGGCGCTTCTTTACAATTACAATCGGGGACTGTCTACGAGTCCCTCCATTCCTTGCTGGACTACGAGTGTCTTCTCATCAACTGTGACGAATGCCGAACGAAGAAATCCTTCCGACTGAGCTAAACGAAGAATGAGTACTCACAGAGTCAAAGTCACATTGCGACTGACGGTCATTC
>NW_019737090.1:89047-120155 GCF_002891405.2 Cryptotermes secundus | reverse complement strand
TCCCACCTCATGAGTCAAGGTACGCGGGTTCAAACCCGGCGGAGGTCGTGGAATATTTAAGGGCGGAAAAATTCAGGGAACAAGTCCTCCGGGAGGGACTTTAAGCCGTGGGTCCCGTGTCGTAGATTTACGGCACGTCTCTACGAGACCTCTGAGCAAAAATAGGCAAAGTTTCCCGCCCAAGTAGTTTCCAATTCCTCCGGTAGATGGGGAAGTATCGGGAACCACTGCCAGCTTCGCTGGCTGAACGGGGCTGATAGCGAGCACCAGTACCGGCAGGGTATGGCGACTGGTAGAATATCAAAGTGGGACGTACAATAGACTATTAGTCGCGGTGCATGGGGAAACCCACCCCCAGCAATAATAATAATAATAATAATAATAATAATAATAATAATAATAAATACTGGTAACAGGATCAAAGTCACATTTATGTGGTAAGAGCGGGATACTGTGTCTCATTCTGCAGTGTTTCATGGACAGTGGATTCCATGGCGTTACGGATCAGTCCTACGTGATGGGCGGAGCGTCAGACCCTCCGGCCAAAGCGTGCGCTTCCACAGAACTCGCTGTCCTTCCGAAATAAGTTTAGAGAGAGAGAGAAAAACCCCCGAAAAATTAACGGCCGTGGGGATTCGTTGCGCTGACCACACGACACCCTCTATCCGCCAAAGTTGGCACTAACTTCGCCGACAAGCGGCGGTCGCTCGGTCGGTATAGTTTTCTTGCGGACTACAGGCCACAGTTTTTTATGTTTAATGTTGTCATCTCGTCTGCGTGTTTATCTCCCAGTGGGATCTCTTCAGGTTGTCCGACAAACCCTGTCCCACGCATTATCCCACCTGCATCATGATCTTTGATTTGAGCAAAATGGCAATATTTGAGAAACTCCATTTTTTCTCCCTCTGCGATCCTTATATTCCCGTCATAAATATAATCATAAACTTCTGGAAAAGTAAATGGGAAGATAAATAAACAATAAATTAGTTGCTGAAACAAGGCAAAGCTGGTGATGCTACAAGACGATCATTAATACATTTGTTTTCGAGCAGAATGGTTAGATCCTACGTGTTTATTTACACGTAGATTCAATTTTTTTATTGTCCCTGACGTTCCTTAGTTCGTTTTTTAATAAATGCCCTAATGTGAGAAGGACCTGAAGTCGGGGGGCCTTGAGTTTGATGGATACGTGACTCTAAACAGGTAGACGTTGCCTTTCACATAGTTGCTACATGAGTTGAGGGGGGGGGGAGTTCGTGACATTTAAACTAACGTAACAGTTTACATGGAATGCATTTTATAACAGGAAAAATGAATTAAGTTTAAACTGTTTTTCTTCTTGTGGCCACGTTTTGAAAATAACTCAACTGGAAGCCTGGCGTACGTGTGATGCTGAAACAGCGCGTCGTCCGGCGTCACTATCCCGGCTACTACTCAGTGTGCCACACCATGAAGGAGTATAGGGGACATCGAGGTTAGACTCCATGTGTTTGAACAGGTTCACACCAAAACAGCAGAGTTTCGTCTAGTAAAACAAAACCTCCATGGCCTGTAGCCCGCAAGCGAACTATAGCGACCGAGCGATCGCTGCCTCTCGGCGAAGTTAGTTTTGCGGATAGAGGGTGTCGCATGGTCAGCGTAACGGGTCACCACGGCCGTTAAACTCGGTTTTCTAGACCGGAGCCGCTCTTTCCTTAAAATATCTCCTCAATTATCCCCACGAGGCTGTGTGGACCCCGTTCGAGACCCACTACTCAGAAAATCTGGTAGCGCCGGAAATCGAACCCGGGACTTATGGATCTGTAGCCAGGAGCTCTGACCACTAGACCACAGAGGCAGTCTCAGTGGATTGTTACTACTTTATATATTTGTGCCATATTTGACGACGCTCTTAGTGGGCTAGACTACTGTATACTGTTGAATAAGCACAATAGACCATTGAAGGTCGCAGTGGGAGGGCCAGTTTTATGGCTCACCACTCATACTCATACCCCGATACTGTTGAACGGACCGGTAGTGGATGAATGCAGTAGGAACTGGAAGGAAGTTGTCATGGCCTGCTCGGGGTACTCTTCCGGTATTTTCCTGGAGGGATTGAGGAGTATTACGAAAACACTGAAGATAGCCGATGCCCCAGCCGAGATTCGAACCAAGCACCTGTCGCATATGACTCAAGAGCGTCATCACTGTTCCAGCCCGTTCAGTTTGTTGCTGTGGTTATTATTATTTCCTTTTTCTCTTTGTTTTCTCGTGCTCACGTAATTGTCAAGTTTACACGTAGTGCTAGATGTGCAGCAGCTGCTAATATTGTGTGCAGGGATGTTGACGTATCCGGAGCCAGGAAAGTTCTCTCCAAACGCTTTTTAGTGGCATTTGTGGTCTATTGGTAAAGCATCGGCGTAGTGAGAAGTTCCTGGGTTCGGGACCAACGACAGTTTTGGCCGCTCCATAGCTCAAGCGATTAGTCGCTGGCTTCCCATCGCGGCGGCCCGGGTTAGATCCCGGGTCAGGTCAAGTGGGATTTATGGTGGACAAAGTGGCGCTGGGGCATGTTTTCTCCGAGTACTTCGGTTTCCCCTGCCAGTCTTCATTCCACCAATTGCTCCACAGTCACCCTCACCTATCATCTGGGGCTGGTACAATAGGCCAGAAGTGGCCGCACTACAAGGGACTTAGTCCCACCCCACTAGCAATAAAAAAACGATTTTCAAACTTGGTATAATTGTTAGTATTATTATTTGCATGTACAATAAAGAATTAAACTGAATTATTATTATTAATCCCTTTGAATATCTATACTTTTCATTTCTCAATTGTCAGTAGCAACTTAGATTTGTGATAATGTTATTATTATTATTTTTATTATTATTTTGTTTGTTTAGTTAATGCATTGATTTGTTTTTCTCCAGTGCTTACCTTTAATTAGTCTTTGACTTCATATTGTGTTTGTCCAGTATGTAACTACTTCTGTCTACACTGTGCTGTGTCTGGTTGGCCTTGAGGCTGTTGGCTCAGCCCGTAAATAATAAAGAATTGAATTATTATTATTCTGGTTACACAGTACGGAGGTATAAGATGTTATCATTGGAATGTGAGTGTGGATATTATTCTCCTAACGTGACTGTGGTCCTCCAAGTTGGGGGTCCACTGGACTACTAACAGCTCGGCGCCTTAAAAAAGAACGGCTATTAATGTTACATGTGACGTCGAACTTGCACCAATTCTTTGGCGCGGCATAAGCAACAGGTAGAGGGTCTGGATACAACTTTTCTGAGATAGGAACCAGTTACGGGCTCATATGACCACGTTAATTAACCTCCGGTTTAAATGTTCTTGAAAGTGTGGCACTTGTCTTCTCAGGATCTCTGATGCATGCAGTTAGCTGAGTCAGCACAGTTTGTTGGAAGAGTAGTCCTTCCTTACGCCAGAGATTCTGGACTGTTTTCATCTTGTGTCCTACCGGTCATTTTGTCAAAAACAGTCCAACCTCTGCAAAAAGAAAGCTTACTCGTATCTTTCCCTGCAAAATGGAATTTTACAATTATTGAATATGGTAGGCCCGTTATATTAATAATTAATAAAGAGGTAGTGCTATCCCTGTAATCGGCCATGAAGACCCATGGGGTTGTGAGACATCGAGGTTCCCACATTTTCCACACAATCGGCTCACAGATGGCAGTGAGGCTGTCAGCCTTACGCGCCGACCACCTCTTCCCCCCAGGAAGATTCCTGGTGCTCATTTCTGTTAAGGCGCGTCCACGTTCCTCGTGCTCGTGCTCGCCAGGCTTGCGCTCGTCTGGAGACTCGTCTGACTTATACTTGTGCTCGTAAATCTTCGTCCACACTACTTCAGTTGCTCGCCAGGCTTCGGCGCGTGAGGATCCGTATATTTACTGGTAGTGTGTGTAGGCTGTAGTCGTATTTTAATGGCTATAGTTTTTAAATTAAAAATTAAAAATTTGCTTGTCTCGTGACTTGTCATATCGTCCACATACTCGAGAGCATAGCGAGTCACACGAGCACGAGTAATGTGGACGCGCCGTTGGAGGCTGAGTCGATCCTAGGGCCCTAGTGCCGCTGGAAGGATTAGGTAAATAGAAAAAATCCAATGACCTCATCGGAATTCGAGCCGTCGACCTTCCGGCTTATAACATAGTGCCTCAACCAACCTCACATGCCACCCAACCGACCAAGTCCCACCATTAGAGCGTGTTCCACCGGTTCAGAAAATGCCTTACACAGTAGAACACAGTGCAAGCAATGTATCACTGAATTGCAGGAGCGGGACGAGAGGCAGTTTTTGGTACTGCCGCCCCAGACTGGCCTGGTGTACCTGCCCAGTACTACTTTGCTATAAGAACCCGACAACTAACTCTGCGCCTTGGCATGGCATAACGTGCATACCCTTACTAGGTTTTATCGTGTTCTTCCTCGGCTTACTCTTCCACCCACGCGGGTGGGGCACTATGCTACAAGCCGGAAGGTCTCGGGTTCAAGTCCCTTTGAGATCATTGGTTTTTTTCGATTGACCTAATCCTTCAAGCCGCACTATGGCCATGTGGTCGACTCAGCCTCTAACAGAAATGAGTATCAGGAATCTTCCTGTGGGTAAAGGGCGGCCGGCGCGTAAGGCTAACAACCTCACCGCCATCTCTGAGCCGATTGTCTAGAAAATGTGGGAGCCTCAACATCTCAAAACCCTATGGGCCTCCTCGGCCTGTTACAGGAATACCTTTACCTTTTTACTTTATTTTTACTCTTCCACCCTGAAGATGGAGGTGATAGTTTCATCTGAAACGTCGGTTGACTTTTACCAGACTTCACGGCATTATATCCCAGAAGACAGAACTCTTCATACTCACCGCCGTGAGAATCCCAGATTCACCACAGTTACGAAACTGTTTCGAAAGAGCCCTCATGATCGTGTGTTACGCTTTGGATGGGCCGCGCCGTAGCTCAAGCGGGTAGTCGCTGGCTTCCCATCGCGGCGGCCCAAGTTCAAACCCGGGTCCGGTAAAGTGGGATTTGTGGTGGACAAAGTGGCGCTGGGGCTGGTTTTCTCCGAGTACTTCGGTTTCCCCTGCCAGTCTCCATTCCACCAAATTTTCCGTCATCATAATCACCCGGGGCAGGTACAGTAGTCCAATCAGTGGCCGACGTGCCGAGTGGACCCAGTTGGACTCCACCCTCCACTATGCGAACTAAAATACGTTTTGGACTGGATATTTCTGACAGACTCGCCTGAGTGAATCCCTCTCAAACATTTCTCCTGAAGACGGAAGCAGGTGCAGTTTATGAAACTTTTTTTTCTTCAAATATATTACTTTGGATAGACATAAACGCAGTAATACCAAGTTATGAATTGCTAGGAGCAGATTTTTTTGAGCACGTCATTAAGCAACGAGAGTTATAATTAGACGCACCTATCATCACGCAATAAGAGTCTTTCTAACGTCTGCTCAAAACCCGTGTCCGTCGATACAACAATTCTACTCTATTGACCATCGTAATTATGTAAACACCGAAACCGACAAATCAGTGATGCAGAAATTATTTTTCTGAAGCAATGTGGATAGTTTATGTACAGGTAGAGGCCTTGCGACGAGCTGATCACCCGCCCAAGGAGTCCTACCGAATGTGTAAGATCTAGAAAAACGGAAGTGAACAGAGAAGTTCATGGAGGTAGGCCTAGGCCCACTGGGGCTGTAGTGCCAAGGGGAAAAAAATGTGGATAAGGAAAACTGAATTGCCATGGTGAAAGTTCAAAATTATGTTCTCCTGCAGTGAACGGTGCAGAATGTCTGTTCATTGCACAGCCGTGACACTGTACAACACATTACAGTTAATGTGTGACCACCGCGAGTGGCAACATGAGTCATGAACCATTAATATTCAGAATGTTTGTATCCAACTGGGGCAGGCCAGTCATCCCAGAGGCCTCTTCAGGGCTAATAACAAGAGGATTCACAGCTTCTCTCCATGTTACACACAATTTTCGCACATTATTGTAGTGACCTGAAAGTTGCACCGCTGTGGCCACACTCTACGGCGATATTACGTAAGATAATCAATAGAGGTAATTTTATGTAATGCTCCGAGTCCCTCCTTTATACTCAGCACAGAAAAACAAACATATAAACCTGTTCCAATAATAATAAATTATTATTATTACTATTAGTTGTATCAGTAATTCCTCACACATCTGTTTTACGGCTTGCTTTCCAAATTCATATTGACCAATACAGCTGTTGTAATATCTCTTAATCTGGGACCAAACCAGTTCAGTGGGATTCAGATGGCAATGATATTCTGGTATGTGTAAAACTCTGTGCCCGTGCTATGCAGTCGGCTCATAAATTTTACCGCCTCTGTGGTCTAGTGGTCAGAGTTCCTGGCCACAGATCCAGAGGACCCGAGTTCGATTCCCTGCGCTACCAGATTTTCTAAGAAGTAGTGGATCTGGAACGGGGTCCACTCAGCCTCGTGAGGATAATTGAGGAGCTACTTGAATGGAAACGTAGCGGCTCCGGTCTAGAAAACCGAGATTAATGGCCGTGGCGATTCGTTGCGCTGACCACGCGACATCCTTTATCCCCAAGAGTTGGCACCAACTTCGCCGATCGGTATAGTTCGCTTGCGGACTATAGGCCACAGAGTTTGGTTTGTTTTTTTGAGAAAGTATTTCATATAACATAATCGTATTGTAACAGTTTGAAAGACTAGACGAGTTTTGGATTGATTATTGTATTTATTGGACTCTTTGATACAGAGTGTGACTACACTTTACAGAGACTATAGATGGGTTTTGGATTGATTATTGTATTTATTGGACTCTTTGATACAGAGTGTGACTACACTTTACAGAGACTATAGATGGGTTTTGGATTGATTATTGTATTTATTGGACTCTTTGATACAGAGTGTGACTACACTTTACAGAGACTATAGATGGGTTTTGGATTGATTATTGTATTTATTGGACTCTTTGATACAGAGTGTGACTACACTTTACAGAGACTATAGATGGGTTTTGGATTGATTATTGTATTTATTGGACTCTTTGATACAGAGTGTGACTACACTTTACAGAGACTATAGATGGGTTTTGGATTGATTATTGTATTTATTGGACTCTTTGATACAGAGTGTGACTACACTTTACAGAGACTATAGATGGGTTTTGGATTGATTATTGTATTTATTGGACTCTTTGATACAGAGTGTGACTACACTTTACAGAGACTATAGATGGGTTTTGGATTGATTATTGTATTTATTGGACTCTTTGATACAGAGTGTGACTACACTTTACAGAGACTATAGATGGGTTTTGGATTGATTATTGTATTTATTGGACTCTTTGATACAGAGTGTGACTACACTTTACAGAGACTATAGATGGGTTTTGGATTGATTATTGTATTTATTGGACTCTTTGATACAGAGTGTGACTACACTTTACAGAGACTATAGATGGGTTTTGGATTGATTTTTGTATTTATTGGACTCTTTGATACAGAGTGTGACTACACTTTACAGAGACTATAGATGGGTTTTGGATTGATTTTTGTATTTATTGGACTCTTTAATGCAGCGTGTGCCTACACTTTACAGAGACTATAGATGGGTTTTGGATTGATTATTGTATTTATTGGACTCTTTGATGCAGCGTGTGCCTACACTTTACAGAGACTATAGATGGGTTTTGGATTGATTTTTGTATTTATTGGACTCTTTGATGCAGCGTGTGCCTACACTTTACAGAGACTATAGATGGGTTTTGGATTGATTATTGTATTTATTGGACTCTTTGATGCAGCGTGTGCCTACACTTTACAGAGACTATAGTCGTAGATGGGTTTTGGATTGATTTTTGTATTTATTGGACTCTTTGATACAGAGTGTGACTACACTTTACAGAGACTATAGATGGGTTTTGGATTGATTTTTGTATTTATTGGACTCTTTGATGCAGCGTGTGCCTACACTTTACAGAGATTATAGATGGGTTTTGGATTGATTTTGTATTTATTGGACTCTTTGATACAGCGTGTGACTACACTTTGCAGAGACTATAGATGGGTTTTGGATTGATTTTTTGTATTTATTGGACACTTTGATACAGCGTGTGCCTACACTTTGCAGAGACTGTAGATGGGTTTTGGATTGATTATTGTATTTATTGGTCCGGTCACGGTAGCCGAGCGGTCTAAGGCATGCACTGTCTTCGCTTGCTCGGAAGCCGGGATCGTGGGTTCGAATCCCACTCAGGGCATGGATGTTTGTGTGCGTTTTTCTGTGTTTATCTACGGGTAGAGGCCTTGCGACGAGCTGATCACTCGCCCAAGGAGTCCTACCGTATGTGTAAGATCTAGTAAACCGAAGTGAAACGGAGAGTTTCATGGAGGTAGGCCTAGGCCCAAACTGGGGCTGTAGCGCCGCAGAAAAAAAAATTGTATTTATTGGACTCTTTGATACAGCGTGTGACTACACTTTACAGAGACTATAGATGGGTTTTGGATTAATTATTGTATTTACTGGACTCTTTGATACAGCGTGTGACTACACTGTACGGTTCACTGTTATACACATTAGGGTCCACAGTCACATCTGAGTGAGTCCCTCAATCTGCAGCCACTTGCTCACGCTGGTTCCTCGCTCGTGGATTTTTCTACCCTGATGATGAAGGCGATACATTCCTCCCGAAACGTCTGTTCATACAAGATCTACGAGGCGCCACATCCCAGAATACGGCATTCTTCATAGTCACCGCCGTGAAAACCAAGTTTTCGGGTATCTCGGTCTCTATCGGCATCATCGTCCGAGAAGATTTTATTTTCCGCGGAAGCTCCGAATCATGGTTTTACCGGCTGTAGTGTACGCAGTTCGTGCGCCGTATCGTGCAACCCACTGCCGGAGTTTCAAGCCCGGTTCTGGATCCACCGACTACTTTCACTGTCGCTGTCAAGTTATCTCACAGGCTATGAGGTAATATGTGCCTACCGCCTGCTGCTGCTGCTTTGACTTTTTCCGTCGTGTAAGCTGTTATGCAGGCGGTGAAAGTACGATGGTCTCAACCCCTTGTTACGTACTGTCTAGTCTTATATTGTAGGTCGAGTCCTTTTCTGAACTGGCACATGCATTCGCCTCGTCTGTACTTTTCGTGTGAAATATAAGCGGTTCTGAGGTTTATTCTTGGAATGAAGAAGCCGCAGTCTAAGGCATGAACTGTCTTCGCTCTCTCGAACGCTGGGGCCGTGGGCTCGAATCCCACTCAAGGGATATCTGTGTACGTTTATTCTGTGTTTAGGTAGCGGCCTTGAGACAGGCTGATCCCCCGTTCAAGGAGTCATACCGACTGTGTATGAGATTGAGAAACTGAAAAAATTGGCCAAGGTCCAACAAAAGGCCAATAGAGACATAGATAGATCGACGTCAATATATTATCGCCTAATTAACGCAATTTCTGTGCCTTCTGTGTCCCCCACCCTTTCTTCAAATTTTGAATGGCTGAACCAATCTTTCTGAATTCTGGTATGTATATCATGGCACCTGAGCTCATCTCAGTGGCGTACTTCATAAATCCCTCCCATCAGTCTGTGTGTCTGTATGTGTATCCCCCTATCGTTGCTAGGCAACGGCTCGTTAAAAACGTTTTCGCGTCAACGAATACACACGCAACAATAGAAGAATTGTTGGACGCATTGTTTTCTATGCGGTCCTTGCCGTATCAAAGTAAAGTAGGCAATTACATCTTCCCTGAACTTCTTGCTTCAGCTTAAAGACTTCTGAGCTTGAACTGGAGGGTGATTTGCCAGTTGTTGGGCTGAGTCCAACGGAGTCAGTAAACTGCGAGGATCAGTACCGGTAATCTCGGAGGGAGTGTAACATTTGGCCTGAAAACGAGTTCTGGGAATGTCGGGCCCAGCTTCACAGCGAACCTTGTATGATCAAAGGCCGAAGAGTGGATATAGGGGTGGCTCGTTTCTGGTTATTCTTTGGGAAGGGATGGAGGGAATACAGGGGACTCCCGTTTGCCCGGGGAGAATGGGAAATGAATTTCCCCGGATAGTCAGCAAAATAAATATATAACTAACTTGTTAATTGGGACTTCATACATTTAAGTGTATTTTACTCGAATGCTATTGGTAGAAACATGAATGTGGTTTCTGGGAAACTTTCATGCTGTTCTGTACATTAAAAAGGAAAAGCCAAACAAAGAAAGCCTTCTTGAGTTTCCAAGTACACATTTAATGTCTCTTCGTTTTGTAGTTGTTCCTCTTTAATAAGCAAGGTCACGTGAAATTCATGACATCAGACACGCGGGGCAGTCCTCTAAACAAAGCTCCCGGATAATTTAGACGCGGTTATTCGGAAGTCTGCTGTAAGTTATTTCATGACGCTCTCAGTAAAAGTAAAGCTATCCCTGTTAACAGGCCGTGGAGGCCCATAGGGTTGTGAGACGTCGAGGCTCGACATTTTCTAGACAATCGGCTCACAGATGGCGATGAGGTTGTCAGCCTTACGCGCCTGCCGCCCTTTACCCCCAGGAAGATTCCTGGTACTCATTTCTGTTAGAGGCTGAGTCGACCCCAGGGCCATAGTGCGGCAGGAAGGATTAGGTCAATTGAAAAAATCCAATGATCTTATCGGGACTTGAACGCGCTACCTTCCGGCTTGTAGCATAGTGCCTCAAACAACTACGCTACGCTCTCAGTAGCTGTATTATGTAACGTCGAATGGTAGAATATTGTCACGTGGTTATGGCCCCGTGACTAATAATAACGGGTTCAGGATTGGCTGGTTGCATTTATTAACACCTTTTACAATCCCTTTAATTCGCAGTCAGTTATAGCGCTATTGATAATCTGCCCACTTCACAAATCACTAGGACACGCTAAGTCTTCACCAGTCGTATCATGGCAACAGATTTATGAGTCTCACTGTAACTACAGCATACATCAAGTCTCCTTTTCGCAATCTAACTCCGTTTTACTCCTTTGTACTCCTTCAGTTCTTATTCTCCTGAGTGCACACCCGGAATTCCGCCTTATATAGCCTCGGGGCGGACCCCACGGAAAACACCGTCCTCAACAATTCCTAAAAATGGATGTCCTATTGTTCCACCGTACGCTTCTGCGAGGACGTGTTTAACGACCCGTTGCCCATCAATGGGCATGCCGCAGACCACATAGAAAACACTTCTTACAATGCCCTTTCTATTGTTGCGTACTCGTTTCGACGGTCACTGTAGTCTTGTGGACAGAGTTCCTGACTACAGATCGAGAGGTCCGGGTTCGATTCCCGGCGCTACCAGATTTTTCTCAGAAGGAATGAGTCTGGAACGGGGTTCACTCAGCCTCGTGAGGATAATTGAGGAGCTATTTCAAGGAAATAGCGGCTCCGGTCTAGAAAATCGGGATTAACGGCCGTGTGGATCCGTTGCGCTGACCACTATCCACTGAAGTTGGCACTAACTTCGCCGGCGGTCGCTCGGTAGGTACAGTTTGCTTGCTGACTGAAACCACGGAGTTTGTTTCTTTGTTTGTTTGCGCGTATTTCGGGCGTTGACTAGAAATGGGTCTGCATGTCACAATATGATGAATTGGGAAGGATTTGGAAGAAAGCGGTCGTAACCTTATCGGCGTATTATCCCGGCATTTTCCAGTCAAGACTGAGGAAACCACCGAAAGTCATAGTCTGCACAGCTGGCTGTGTCGGCCTAGATTCGAGCCGAGCACTTCCTGAATAAGTGTATGGAATGTTACTGCTATGCCAGCCTACCAGATAAGTGGCATGTAAGGTCACATGATCCGATTGGCTGGATTATGAACTGCGGTGTTGCGAAGTCTGAGAAAGCCAAGTCCGTGAATGTTGAGACAGTTGGTACGCATAAGTACCACTTCGCTTAAAAGAGTTGAAGTGGATCTCTTGAACCCTGTGCCTAATTACGCCATGAGGGCTTGTAGGGGCATGAAGCAAACCCGCACGAATTCTCTGTTTTATTAAACAGCGCAGTATCATACACAGGAGCCGGTATAGCGACCAGCTACGGGCAGGACGACCAAGGAATCGGAGTTCGAGTCCCGGTGGAGTAAAGAATTCTCTATTCTGCACGTCTTCCAGATCGGGTGTGTGGTCCTATCCAATGTGTAACGGGGGTCTTTCTCACGGAGTAAAGCGGCCGGGGCGTGAAGCCGACCACTCACCTCCAGCTAGTGCCGAGGTCAAGAAAATGTGGATCTATACATCCACTCCCCCATACGCTTTCATGGCGTAGCTCTTAATTAGTTAAGCACAGGGATATTTTTATTGCTAGTGGGGTGGGACTAAGTCCCTTGTACTGCAGCCACTTCTGGCCTATCGTACCGGCTAAGCACAGGGATAACTTTTCCCTTACATCATATGTAGAGGACTTTTAAGTTTAAGGCATTTAATTTCCTCAGAATCACCCATTTGTTTGCAAGTAATGTTTGTACAAGACCTCATTTGCAATCTTTACGCATAACGGTATTTACTCGAAGTATTTTCTACTCTCGGGTGAGTATTTCGCAAGGCACTTCTACCGGTGTTTTAATCCCTTAAGTAAACCCAAGCAAAATGAATGAAATCTTGCCTAAGTGTACTGTTAAAATGAAACGTTCCATCTGACCCATCGAGTTTCGTTAAAATCTAAGGACTCTGTGGAAATGTACTTCAAAGTTCAGTCGATCTCCTGAGTAAAATAGTCTTTATAAAGAATTAAATCGAAAGAAACCTACACCTTAATGCAGGCCTGTGTATAAGAAACGTTACGTGCAAACACTTGCGTCACAATCTGCCAGAGAGATAAAACCATTAATTCGAATATAAGACGCGTCGAAGTTTTAAATGAGGGTCTTAGGAAAAAAGTCAGAAATGTGTATTTATTTCAGTTAGTTTATTTAGAACACATAATTTATAGTAACAAAATAATTATAACAATTTTAAAGTGAAAAGTAGTGCGAAATATACCAAAATTAAATGGAAATTTAAAATTTTCACTTCATTTTTGGGGGAACCCGAGCTGTTACATCTTTGCAAAGAAAAACGTTCTTTCTCTTCAATACCTGTTACGTGTGGTGGTAATTTATTGCCATTTTCGGTAACACGTAACTTCTCGTAGTATGTAGTTTTCATTGCCAGTTTTTTTCTCCCCATTTGAAATTTATTATATAATTGCGAGGCATGTCGAAAGAAACTGCAGTTCCATCTGAATTGCCGATTTGACGCAAAGAATATTTATTCCTTCTGCGTAGTCCAAAAACAAAATGCTGAAATTCAGTCAGTTTAGTTTCAAATTCCGAAGTAATTTTTTGGTTATTTTTCGTCCTTCACGTAACGATAAGCTTTCTGTCTTCATAAACTTTTCACGCCATCCACGACTAGCCTTGAAAGGTATATTACTGACTCTAGCCCATTCTTTTGTTTTTGACATTAAGGCTTCCATAGTTACAGGTAATCTTTATTTCGTAATCTTTGATATACTCAAAAAAAGGCATCAATCAACTCTTGCTGCAGAAAAGACTTTCCTCCGTGGCCTTTAGTTCACAAGCGAACTATACCGACCGAGCGACCGCAGCTTGTCGGCGAAGTTAGTGCCAACTATTGAGGATAGAGGGTGTTACGTGGCCATAGCAACGGATTCCCACGGCTGTTAATCTCGGGTTTCTAGACCGAGAAAAAAAGGATTTTATAATTTGTCAGACATTAAAACAGTTTTGTTTTTATACTTCGCCAATTATGGAGGCACGCGGTAGCGTAGTTGGTTGAGGGGCTATGCTACAAGCCGGAAGGTCGCGGGTTCAAGTCCCGATGAGGTCATTGGATTTTTTTCAATTGACCTAATCCTTCCAGCCGCACTATGGCCCTGGAGTTGACTCAGCCTCTAACAGAAATGAGTACCAGGAATTAATTAAATAATTTTCCTAGTGAGTAAAGCGCGGCCAGCGCGTAAGGCTGACAACCTTACCGCCATCATTGAGCCGATTGTCTAGATACTGTGGGAGCCTCAACGTCTCACAACCTTATGGGCCTACATGGCCTGGTACAGGGATAGCTTTACTTTTTACTTTTTTTTACTTTTACTTTACTTCGCCCATGGTGTACACACACCTCACTTACTGTATACTTCCTACCAGTTGCAAGATCGCCTATCTTTTCAGCGCACAGAATAGCTTTTCTTTTGAATATGTAAAACGCTTTTCCATGGGCAAAAACTGATAGAAAACTGAACGCACCTGAAATATAAAAATGTAAGGCAATGACTGAACTGAAAGTGGGAGTTGAGTGATAGTTAAATGGTTGGTGGGTGGGGTGGTTACGATATGGCTTAATGACTCACTTCGAATTTGTTTACGTTAGTTTCTTTCCAGGCTGCCCCGCGGGCAGTTAGCAAACTGGTTAATAATTTCACGAATTTAAGACGCACTTCAAATTTTCAAGATAAAAAAGGTGAAGAATGTGCGTCCTACATTTGAAGCAGTACGGGATATTGTATGAGTTGCGTCATGTTAAGTAAAATGGCCACTCGAATGAAGTGAAGTAAGTGACTGGAACTTACTCCTTTTAGAACCCATATAATAGAAGGAGAAAGCTCTAGATCGCATTAAGTGGAGGAATTGTTATGGAAGAGACTGTGGACCTGTCGTCTTGACAGATTACTGATGATGATGATAATAGAAGTGCCCTATAATCACGTTTCATTGATATTCATCAGAGGACCGAAAAAGTAAACTTGAAAGTACTTTTATACCCTTAATGGCCCCTAAATCAATCAGACTATGGTAAAATTCGGGGGAACGCGGAAGCGTAGTTGGTTGAGACACTATGTTACAAGCCGGAAGGTCGCGGGTTCGAGTTCCAATGAGGTGGATTTTTTTTCAATTTACCTAATCCCTCCAGCCGCACTATGGCCCTGGGGTCGACTCAGCTTCTAACAGAAATGAGTACCAGGAATATTCTTGGGGGTAAAAGGCGGGCGGCTTGTAAGGCTGTCAACCTCACCGCCATCTGAGCCGATTGAGTAGAAAATGTGGGAGCCTCGATGTCTCACAACCCTATGGGCCTCCACGGCCTGTTACAGCGATAGCTTTACCTTTTATGGTAAAATTCAGTAGAAGTGTATCATGCCGAATTGGATCGAAGCCAGTCAAATAGATAACGTACTTTGGATTTTAGTACTTGCGGATAAACAAACGAGCGGATGTGACGAAAGCGATTAGCGGGTTTCTCTTTCTTTTTGTCCGAACCCCACTTTGTTGAGGTTACCGCCTGGTTTCCTAACAGTGACCTGCTGTTACGCAGTGCAGTGATTTCACGTGTTGGCCTACATTTTATATGCGTTTTGACATAAGCACAGCTTATGTCTCTGGTGATTTGTTTTTGAAAGTGGGTAATTTTAAAAGGTTTTGGAGCAGTTTTTGTCCTGTGTGATTCTGCGCTCTTAATCATCTCTATCCTCGTAATTATGGAACTTGTCCCAGAGATAGTGTATTTGCGTCATTAGCAATTCGTATCGAGCTCTCATTTCTATTGAAGAATGACTAATGTCTAATTTTAAAAGACGCTCCCCTCTGTCCGTGGAACAAGAGCCCTCCTTAGGGAGCTAGTAGTCACCCAGCGAGGTTTCCTCACCTCATGGAATCCAAAGTTTCAGTGCCATAGATTCTAAAGCGGTTTGACGATGTAGTGTAATACAATATTCGGGATTACTATATTTTTGTACGTCGTCTGTCGCGCGGTATTCTGATGGACGCCATGTTTCGGAGAGTGGAACTGTTCCCATCCGCAGATGATGGAGTGGGAGACAGCTGTTCTGTTGGGTCCGTTAGAAAGAGCTAACCTCAGTCAGTGGACCAGCATGAAGCGAATGCTTATCTTTGCCCAAATACTGTCGTCCAGACGAAAAGAGGGATATTTAATGTAAAACTATATCCAAGAGCCGGAATTTCTTTTCTTACGTTATTTCATTTTCCCCTGTCGTGGGTTCAAGTCCCGATGAGGTAATTTGGATATCTTTCCGTTGACCTAATCCTTCCTGCCGTACTATGGCCCTGGGGTCGGCTCAGCCTCTAACAGAAATAAGTACCAGGCATTTTCTTGGGGGTAAAGGGCGGCCGGCGCGTAAGGCTGACAACCTTACCGTAATCTATGAGCCTATTGTCTAGAAAATGTGGGAACCTCAACATCTCGCAACCATATGGGCGTCCACGCCCTGTTACAGGGATATCTTTACTTTTTTTTTATCCTGACTGATAGTTTACGATTACTTATTATGAATCCTACATAAATATATTGGCAGAAGGCACAAGACGGAACAGAATTATATGAACAAATAATAACTATTCATGCGAATTCGTTGCCTGTAAAATTCTTGGTATTTGTTTTCGTTTCCGAGTTAAATAGTTCCATTTATGAAAGAGAATTCAGCTATAGTTTTCACTCCGTATTTTCCGTAGGCCCGGTCACGGTAGCCAAGCGGTCTGAGGCACATACTGTCTTCGCTTGCTCGGAAGCCTGGATCTTGGGTTCGAATCCCACACAAGGCATGGATATTTGGTATGTGTATGTGTTTATTCTGTGTTTGTGTTGTCCTGTGTTTAGGTAGAGGCCTTGCGACGAGCTGAGCACCGTCCAAGGAGTCCTACCGTCTGTAAAAATGATCATGAAACTCAAAATCAGGGCCCAAGGGGCTGTAGAGCCAGTGCATAAAAGCTGTAGAACTTTTCCGGCAGAAAAGAAACTAGTTTCCTATTAATCCTGGTATCGATTTGTTTTACGGTACGTATGGATATGTGTGCGGAAAGAGAGGGTTTTGTGGAGTCCTGATACGTATTTTAGGAGAAACATTGCATCACTTCGCTGTCTGGGCGACGTGGAGCTTAATCACATGTAGTCGGCAATCGTAAGCAAGCGACACATGTTCAAACATCGCGACCACCGGTCACGAACACTTTCAAGGGCAGTTAATGTCGCTTAGTTGGAAATCGAGTGCGATCAATACAGTGTGTGGAGGACAATAAGAAACCTCCCTGATCCAGCTGCACTACAGCCTAGAAATTGCCAGTTCAGCGATATAGTGGTTTAGGACCCCGTATCTCGAGAGCTCCGAGTTCAAATCTCGGGGAGGACAACGGTTATCCTAGCATATCTTGTAGTTATAGTCGGTGCCACCAAGACTGTGTGTGTATGACTGGACCTTAAAAAACAAGTGGTAGTTAGTTAGTTAGTTAGTTGAGGCAGCGCCATAGCTCAAACGGTTAGTCGCTGGCTTCCCACCTCGATCCCGGGTCTGGTCAAGTGGGATTTGTGGTGAACAAAGTGGCGCTGGGGCAGGTTTTCTCCGAGTACTTCGGTTTCCCCTGCCAATCTTCATTCCACCAATTGCTCCACAATCACCCTCACCTATCATCTGGGGCTGGTACAATAGGCCAGAAGTGGCCGCAGTACAAGGGACTTAGTCCCACCCCACTAGCAATAAAAAAAATACGTATGTTGTCTGTGTATTATGTACTATGTATGTGGTCCTTGAAACTATAATTTTGCTGTGGTTCTGTATGGGTGTGAAACGTGGTCTCTGACATTAAGGGAGGAACAAGGACTGAGGGTGTAGAATGTATGAGGGGTAAGCCTTCTCGGCCCTTGCACCGCGACCTACAGTGGTCTGTTGTGCTTTTTACTTTACTCCGTCTGTGCCTTTTCTCTAGACCACCATAACATCTGACTGAGGGTGTTTGAGAACAGGATGTTGAGAATATTTGGACCGAAGAGAGATGAAGTGACAGGAGGTTGGAGAGAACTGCATAATGAGGAGCTTCATGACTTGTACACTTCTCCAAGTATAATTAGAATGATCAAGCCAAGGAGGATGAGGTGGGCACGTCATGTAACACGAATGGAGAAGGGGAATGCATATAGGATACTGGTGGGAAAGGCAGAAAGAAAGAGACCACTGGGAAGACCAAGGCGTAGGTGAGTGGACAATATTTTTAAATGGATCTTAGATAGAATGGGATGATATGGATTGGATGGATCTGACTCAGAATAGGGACCAGTGGAGGGCTCTTGTGAACATGGTAATGAACCTTCGGGTTCCATAAAATGCTGGGCAATTCTTGAGTAGCCGCAGATTTGGCCTCTCCTCAAGAAGGGCTCAGCTCCATAAGTGAGTATGTGGTCCTTGATGGCACTTGAACGGTAGGACGGTTTAGGTTCACATTCGGTGCTTAAGAGTTCATCCAACATAGACCCGTGCACAGTGAATATGAACATTTCAGTTCAAAGAATATTGGCCCTTCAGATATTCCCCAAAAGAAAACGGTGATTTTCTAGAAATCGCCATTTACGATTTTGTAAGATTTGAGGTTTTCACGGCTGTGACTGCGAAGAATGCCATCTTCTGGAATGTGGCGCCTTGATCTTGTGCAAACTGACGTTTCGGAGGAACATATCGCCTCCATCTTCAGGGTAGAAAAATCCGCGTGAGCAGATGGCTGCATCCTGCATCCCAGAAGACGACATTCTTCTTTTACGATTTGATTTTAATCTCAATCATTTATGGGGATGATGCCCATGTCCATGCCCTACCCAACAGTAGCCAAAACCTGAAATGCCGATTTTGGCGAAACCTGCAATACCGATCGGACGGATGTGGTTGTTTTCCGTGTTTAGTAATCATCAGTTGTGCCTACCAGGCAACAGTCTCTCTTGTTTCGAGGTAAAGTCGTGAAGGCCAGTCGTGTATGAGGAAGTTATGTGCAGTGTCTTTGTACCGATTGAGCCTCGACAGAACTGGGTACTGGAGTGTAAAGGGCCATAAACCAGAGATCCTACCAACCGTTGTTTCTTGGCATAGGCGTGACTGTGACGTCAACAAAGTTACGTGAACATACGTATTTCTTGGAATATACGGAACTCATGTGGGCACGTAACTACCCAAACTTTGTGACTTCAGGTTTGGCTTTGTTGTGAGCTTGTAGCTCAGTAGCGTAGTTTGTGACAGGCCCTTGCTGATAACAACAATAATTTGAAACGCTTCGCCTGGCCCTACGAAACTCCATATCACATACGCAGGTAAAGGGGGGGGGGAGAGACAGCGGCTCATTCTGCATAAAGATCAATCCAGTCCATACCACCCCATCCTTTCTTTCTACTATAAATTGTAATATTATCCACCTACCTACGTCTTGGTCTTCCTAGTGGTCTCTTTCATTCTGGCTTTCCAACCAATATTCTATATGCATTCCCCTTCTCCATTCGTGCTACATACCCTGCCCACTTCATCCTCCTTGACTTGATCATTCTAATTATATTTGAGAAGAGTAAAAGTTATGAAGCTCCTCATTATGCAGTTTTCTCCAGCCTCCTTTCACTTCATCTCTCTTCGGTCCAAATATTCTCCTCAGCACCCTGTTCTCAAACACCCTCAGTCTGTGTTCGTCACTTAATGTCAGAGACCAATTAGAATGATCAAGTGAAGGAGGATGAGGTGGGCAGGGCATGTTACAGGAATTGGTGCGAGGAGAAATGCATGTAGGATATAGGTGGGAAGGCCGGAAGGAAAGAGACCACTGAGAAGACCCAGGCGTAGGTGGGCGGACAATATTAAATGGATCTTAGAGAGATAGCATGGGATGGTATGGATTGGATAGATCTGGCTCAGGATATGGACCAGTGGAGGGCTCTTGTGAACACGGTAATGAAACATCAGGTTCCATATAATGCTGGGAAGTTCTTGAGTAGCTGCAAAATTGGCAGCTTCTCAAGAACGGCTCAGCTTCGTGAGTGAGTTCGGACCCGGAGTAAAAGGAGCATTCCGAAAATACTGCAGATCCTTGGGAAAATGTGCGCCAGTGTTTCCTCAGCAAACCCCCGTAAAACTATCATCTCGAGAGGCCTGAGGCCGAAGGCCACATTTCGATGTCAGCGGGTCTCGAAAATCATGACTCAAGCTTGCGAAGCGCTTGTAAGGGAACTTATAAATTTGCACGGGTTGCAGAAACGCATCAGCATTTGAAATGGAAAGCAGGTCAATAACCATGTCTGCTTACTGTTTCAACACCTGCAAATAGCGAACACAAGGACACACAAATAGTCCATTAACTCATGAACAGTGTGTCTAAATGCCAAGCAAACATACAAGAACCAGTCAGTGTCACAAACTTCTCAAAAAGACGAAATTGCCTGTACAACAGCAAACAGCCTTAGGCAAGGGGGAACTTCGGTGTAGCTCCAAAACAAATATCCGTCGTAAATTTTGCAATAGCTGTAGTAGGGATAGCTCATAGGCCGCAACCTGTGATGATGAAGAATACAGACGGAAAAGCCCCACAGCTAACGAGATAACAAGACACTTGCCTCCTGCAGAACTCAGGGTCATGTCGTAATTAAGGAGGGATCCTGCCAGCTGGGAGCAGTACTGGACAAGGAACAACGCATCAGAATTGGTGGCACCTTAGAACGGCACTGATCTCAGGAAGGATTAAAAATGCGCTTGAAAGGAAGTTCCTGGGTAAGTTTTCCCCTCAGAATGGTCTCTTCTCTATCAGGAAATGCGAATCAACGAAAAATAACATTCAGTCATCAAATTAAAAAAAAACAGCAGAATAGAACCTTCTGAACTTGTACTCACTCACTCACTCACTCATGGAGCTGAACCCTTCTTGAAAAGCTGCCATTTGTGCAGCTACTCAAGAACTTTCCAACATTTTATGGAACGCAAAGGTTCATTACCGTGTTCACAAGAGCCCTTTTTTTTTTTTGTCCAGGTTCGAGGCTTCTTGAACATTTTCGTAACAAGCTTATTTTCTACGGTGAGGAGTTGTTAGCCCAACGCCCAAGCTTGAGGACAACCCCTTGTCGGCTGTCCCCGACTGCTTATTCAGTATATTCGCAGCTACCCTACATACCTGGAGGGCGTCTTCTCCATCCGCAACCTGAGGACGCGCCATGCCGTGGTCACAGGGGACCCACCTAACATGAAGTAGAACCCTCTGCCCTTGTACACATGATGACGTTAGTTAATCCAGCTTCCCACACTTAATATAATTTAAACATGTGTAACTAACAGATTAACTCCATGGAGTTGAACCCTTCTTGAGAAGCCGCCAGTTGTGCAGCTACTCAACAACTTTCCAACATTTTATGGAACGCGACGGTTCATTATCGTGTTCACAAGACCCTCCACTGCTCCCTATCCTGAGCCAGATCAATCCAGTCCATACTGTTGTATCCCGAAGGATAGTGATGGGAAGTACTTGTAGACCGAGCGGAAGTCTTGTGGACTGGGATCGTTGGAGCACTTAAGAATTGAAATTCAAGTCTTCGGAAGTCGGTTTTCAGGTTAATAGAATGATGTATTGAATCAAATGCTTATACAAAGTTACATTAGGAATAGTAATTATAGTTAATTGATAAATGAACAAAAGGATGTGAGTGCACTATGCACCAACGCGGTAGGATTCGGCGGGTAGTGAGAGGTAGCCTCCAGGGAGGTGCTGAGTGTGCTACTCGATGATGCCGCACTGAAGTTCAGTAGTAACACACAAATACGTGAAGATAGTGATTAAACTGGCGAGGAGTCCGACCGAAGTGAACAAGTCAAAAGTTTAGCGTGGTGTCCGCCGTGGCTGGCAAAGCCTGAGTTTTTAAAGGGATTCGAACCCCGAACTTGGTGCTTGGACATCCAGAGACACGCCTATTGAGGGCGTAGTCAGATTCAGGATCGACATTTGATTCGTCGTCCTTAAAGAAGAGTTTGACCATTCAGACGTATGGAGCACTGGATGGTCATAGGAATTCCAAATGAGGATTCCAATTAAAATGGTTTTTGAAATCACGAGGGGAGAACACCTGCAGGAAGTGCCCATAAGCACGTCTCTCCCCAAAAGGGTGAACCTCTTATTTTGTATTCACTCAGAATTTCGGGGTCTAGACTACCCCATACAGGAAAAGGACAACTTAGAATAAACAAGTAGGGTAGCTCGTGGTGCAGGGGACACTATCACATCTCGTAAAATAATGCGGGGGTTGAATACATATTACAATACCACTCCATCCTACCTCTCTAAGATTCACCTTAATATCTTCCTCCCACGTACTTCTAGGTCTTCCCAGTGGTCTCTTTCCTTCTGACTTTCCCACCAAAATGCTGTATGCCTTCTCCAGGTATAATATGTATGTGTGTGTATGTATGTGTGTAACTGCGTAAGTTTGTAATGAACAACAACACGGACAGGTTTCACAGTCACATAAATAAGCACTGGAAAAGCCAGAAATGGGAAACAGGTAGTGACTAACCGTCTGCAATGGAGGCAAACGGCAGATGATTTAATGTTAAGCAGTTTATGCGAAGAATAAATTGTTATAATGCGCATATATTTCAGTTGTGAAGTAATCAAGCCTTAAGAGAGAGAATGTGCTATCCGTCTGTCTACTTTCCTATCTCTCTTCCTAAAGATAAAACGTAAAGCTATCCCTGTAACAGGCCGTGGAGGCCCATAGGGTTGTGAGACGTCGAGGCTGCCACATTTTCTAAAGAATCGGCTTATAGGTGGCTGTGAGGTCAGCCTTACGCACCGGCCGCCCTTTACCCCCAGGAAGATTCCTGGTACTCATTTCTGTTAGAGGCTTAGTCGACCCCAGGGTCACAGTGCGGCTGGGAGGATTAGGTAAATAGAAAAATCCAATGATCTAATCGGAAATCGAATCCGCAACCTTCTGGCTTGTAGAATAATGCCCCAACAATCTACGCTACCGCCTTCCCCGGGAATTCACTAATACGAATGGAAAACTTTTCAAGGAAAATCCAGCGCCGTGGAGGTGATGATACAAATATTCCTGAAATTCTGTTCCTGTATTTTAGTATTTACGTAAGCGCAGTTGGTATAGCGACTGTCCACGGGCTGGACGACAGGGGTCGGAGTTCGAGTCCCGGTAGGGTCAAGAATTTTCACTTGTCCATGTTGTTGAGACCGGCTCTGGGGTCAACCCAACCTTCTATACAACGGGCACCGGGAGCTCTTTCCCGGGGGTAAAGCGGCCGGTGCGTGAAGCTGACCACTCACCTCCAGCTATGCCGAGATCAAGAATACGTGAATCTATACATCCGCTCCCCCATACGCCTTCATGGCTTAGTTCTTAATTAGTTGAGCACAGGGACAACTTTACCTTTTGGACCTTTGCGTGAGAGCATTAGAAGGTTCTTCCAGAAAGCAGTTGCTTGTTCCACCGGTTTTTTGGAAGTCCCAGTCATAGCTGATAGCTTAATCATTTGTAGAAACAGTTGATGTCTTGTTGCGTTCATGTCGTTTCTGCTCTTAGACACAGGTTAATGTGTGTGTGTGTCTGCAGGTTATTTAATGATTCTGATTTTAATGACTTGGTTGTCGAGACAGGAAGATGACCTTGAATAGCGAGGAATTTAAAAGCAGGCAGTTCTCTGCAGCACAGGGCGATTAAAAAAACAAAAACAAACTCCGTGGTTTTAGTCGGCAAGCGAATATGTCACGCCTTTCAGAAATCTAAATTGCATCGCGCTTCGGCTTGTATTGTACGCATGTTTGTTTCTAATGTAAAACACTGTCGGAATGTTAGTGTGGACTTATGGGTAAACAAAAGCCTCCACAGTTTTTATGTCTTCCTGTGAGCGTGCGTCACTATGTTTAGTTTGGTTACGATTCCGGGTGGGGTGTTGAAACGTCGGTCATTAGCAAAATTAAATTAATGTGAAAACTACCTATCTATGGCTTTACAGCCTTCTTTTTTTTTTTACCTTCGCCTTTTTTTTTTGGTTTCTTATTACTATACGTATTCAGTAGGACTCCTTGGACAGGGGATCAGTCCGTCGCAAGGTCGCTGCCTACACACAGAATAATCGCAATAGACATCCATGCCTTGAGTTAGATTCGAACTCACGATCCCAGCGTTCGAGCGAGCGAAGACAGTTCATGCCTTAGACCGCGCGGCCACTGTGATCGGCCATGTGAAAACTACAGCATGAAATATGTTGTTAGATCTTGCGCTGTCCCTAAAGGTTCTGAGTATTTGTTTCGAAACGCAGATAGTTAGATCTTGCGCTGTCCCTGAAGTTTCTGAGTATTTGTTTCGAAACGCAGATAGTTAGATCTTGCGTTGTCCCTGAAGTTTCTGCGTATTTGTTTCGAAACGCAGAAAATTAGATCTTGCGCTGTCCCTGAAGTTTCTGCGTATTTGTTTCGAAACGCAGATAGTTATATCTTGCGCTGTCCCTGAAGTTTCTGAATATTTGTTTCAAAACGCAGATACCAAATGTTGCAGAACTATAATTTTACTTGTTGCTTTATATGGTGATGAGATCATATTTTTTCCTTTCCTCTTGGGAAATGCGGGGATAATGCCTCAATCAAGCCAGGACAACGTCTGTTTTATTCACCTGTCACCCTACCACTCGATGTTCTATTTCGCGTGAGGCATTCCGAGCTAAAATAACTTCCGGTCCATAATGCGCGCGCAAGATGCTATGTGGCACGCAACGGCGGGCCCGTTCTGGACGCCACCTTCCTTCATGCGAATCACTGAATTGCTTGCGAACGCTTTCGTAAGATCTGTATTACGCTTCGTTTGTTGTGTGTCTGCTGTCCTGCGGCACTGACGCAATTCCGCGGGCGTATACCTATATCGTAGCACTGTAAATTCTGTGGAAGTGCTGTTTGAGGTCGTAAATGCTGAAAGTGAAAGGCGGGTTGTTGAAGGAGCGATATCTTATATGGGCGTATACGAAATGTTACACATGAGCTCGGATCTAATGGAATAATAAGTAAAAATTACAGTTACGAAGAAATTGAGAGCAGATTAAATTTCATTCAGTTCACAGTGTTTTGTTTTCCTGTCTTAGACCTTAAGAAAAGTAAATATATTCCTGTAACAGGCTGTGGAGGCCCTTTGATTCAGTTCAGGGTTTTGTTTTCCTGTCTTTGACCGTAAGAAAAGTAAATATATTCCTGTAACAGGCTGTGGAGGCCCTTTAATTCAGTTCAGGGTTTTGTTTTCCTGTCTTTGACCGTAAGAAAAGTAAATATATTCCTGTAACAGGCTGTGCAGGCCCGTAGGATTATGAGACTTCGAGGCACCCACCTTTTCATGACACTTGCCTCACAGATGGCGGTACGATTGTCAGACTTACTTCCCGGCCGCCCTTTTCCTCCATGAAAATTCGTGGTACTCATTTCTATTAGAGGCTGAGTCGACTCCAGGGCCATAGTGCGGCTGGAAGGATCAGGTCAATTGAAAATTCCAATGGCCTCGTCGGAAATCGAAACGGCGACTTTCCGACTTATAACATAGTGCCTCAACCAACTACACTACCGCGTACCCCTTTACTTAAAAAGTGCTGTTGGCGCTCCATAATTTCTACTCTTCACCCAGTATTGTTGGCATGGTCGCATCAGGGATTAGACGGACAGTACATATACTACACCGAGGCGACTGAGAAATATATACACAGTTTTGGTTGACCATCAAAGGAAGAGCCAATTTGGAAAATCTAAGCATAGATGAGGTTTGAAAATGCTTATAAATAATTTTTGTTCTGTATCTAGTGAAATTCAAGACATGAGAAAATAAGGTGATGCAGTTAGGTCAGTATCTGCAACAAGTTAACATTAATAAATGTAAGATATTCATAATCCCAAACAAGATATTTAGAAAGTAAATGATGGTATTCCAAATTACAGTACTCATCTATATTGTTGAATTAGGCCCTTTTCTAAATAAATCTTTTACAAATGACAAGCTGCAATCTGTTTTGAAGTTTATTTTCTTGACGACTTTGATGTCATTCCTGTTTATATGATAGGTTAAATTTAAATTTGTTTCTCATATTTACACCGGCCTAGAAAACCGAGATTAACGGCCGTGGGGATCCGTTGCAGTGACCACGTGACACCCTTTACCCGCTAAAGTTGGCACTACCTTCGCCGACAAGCGGCGGCCGCTCGGTCGGCATATTTCGCTTCCGGACTACAGGCAACGGAGTTTGTTTGTTATTGTATTAATATCGTTTATATATATACTCCAGATTATTCTGTTCCTACATAGGCTTGGCCACAGTTTGGTGACAGCGAACTTTTGTCACAGAGGTCGTGCAATAGTTAATGCTGGTCACGTACAGAGCCCACATTGTGTCATTTTTATGCAAGGCTTTGTCACTAAAATAAATAGAAATGTTTTAACAACGTGTGCTTTGTTTAAACACTAGATGCCCCCTTTCTCTTACCCACAGGCCAGTATTAAAAAAAAATTAAAAAAAATGCAGGTTTCAGTATGTCCTAATAAATGGTAATTTTCAAGAAAACTACGATAGCAGACGACGGAGAGACTATTGTTGGCAGATCCACCTAGCGGCGGTATTAGTACTACATGCTGCGAGCGCGAATTGTGTGAGGTCCGTCAGCGCGCCGTGTTGACGTAACAGTGTCATTGTGCAGAGATATAATATGCCTATCAGTTGCTTCTCACGCGTTTTGTAGTTAAGCACGGAACTCACTGAGAGTTTTGTATTCAATATCCACGTCACCTTCAGTCTGTCTAGCCAAAACACCTCCGGGAACAGACCGGCAGTCTCCCGTATACACTCTACTTGTTACAGAATTACATAATATCGACAGCCTCTGTGGTCTAGTGGTTAGAGTTCTGGCTACAGATCCAGAGGTCCAGGTTCGATTCCCGGCGCTACCAGATTTTATGAGAAGTAGTGAGTCTGGAACGGGGTCCACTCAGCCTCATGAGGATAATTGAGGATCTGTTTGAAGGAAATAGCGGCTCCGGTCTAGAAAACCGAGATTAACGGCTGTGAGGATACGTTACGCCGACCACGCGACACCCTCTATCCGCTAAAGTTGGCACTAACTTCGCCGACAACCGGCGGTCGCTCGGTCGGTATAGTTCGCTTCCGGACTACAGGCCATGGAGTTTGTTTCTTATTCTGTTAATATCGTTTTCCATCCCAGCGCGTAAGACTCACATCCCTGTGGGCCTCCACGGCCTGCTGCATGTATGGATTTACCGTTTTACTTTCCATTCCCACGTTAGGTACGTTCTTTGTTATACAAAATTTGGATCTGTTATTTCTTCTTCCCAACGCGTCTTTGTGTTACGCACTATGTTTACATAAAAGTAAGTAAGTAAAATAAAGCTATCCCTGTAACAGGCCGTGGAGGCCCATAGGGTTGTGAGACGTCGAGGCTCCCACATTTTCTAGACAATCGGTTCACAGATGACGGTGATGTCAGCCTTACGCGCCGGCCGCCCTTTACCCCCAGGAATATTCCTTATACTCATTTTTGTTATAAGCTGAGTCGACCCCAGGGCCATAGTGTGGCTGGAAGGATTAGGTCAGTTGAAAAAATGCACCTCATCGGGATTTGATCCCGCGACCTTCGGACTTGTAGTGTAATGCTTCAACCAACTACGCTACCGCGTACATGCTTTTGTTATTTACTTACGCGACTGCCGCGCACCATGTCTGCAGCTGCTTCATGTATTTGTGTGAACTTCAAACGAACTGAAAGTCTGTATTTCTTATTTCAATGTCAATATTTGGACGACCGTAGAGTTTCCCGTTACCAGTTTCTTAATGTGGGTAAAAGCGTGTGATATTTCTCTTTCGTCATAAAAAGAATCGTTTACATTTGTTTCTTCCCAGTGACTTTGGCCTACATTTTCATTTAAATAATAAAGACAGAATGTACAAATAAGTGTTTTACTTTTTAGGTTACTGGTAACCAGCCGTACCACTTAATAACTTGGAATTTCTGTAGAGGGTGTGTGTGTTAATTTCTTTTGTATAAACAGCTGTTACTTTCTGTCGCGCCATTTGCATATGGCGAGTTTAATTTGGCGTCTTCGGTCTCCAGAGTCTTCTTCCCACTACCACCAAATTTTCCGTTTTGTCTTCTCGTCTGCTGTCTAAAAACGTAAAAATTATAGTATACAAAACTATAATTTTATTTGTGGTTTTGTGTCAGTATGAAACTTGGTCTCTGACATTAAGAAAGGAACATAGACTGAGGATATTTGAGAACAGGGTGTTTGGACCAAAGTGGGATGAAGTGACAGGAGGATGCAGAAAACTGCATAATGAGGAGCTTCATAACTTGTACTCTTCTCCAAGTCATGGAAACCTCTCACCTGTTCCCAAAAAAAAAGCCCCCGGGACATGACGCCAGATCCACAAGGCTACACAGGCCATGACCCACTAACATAGCAACCACCCCAGCTTAAGGGTTAGTGCCCTCCCTTTAACCTTTCCTTTCCCTCCCCGACACAATATCCTATACCTGGTCTAACCTTATTTCTGTCCAGCCCCTTGCCCCCTCCCACTCCACTGATTTCCCATGTTGTCTTGCCTCCCCCCCTTCCTTCACTGCTTTCACATAGCCGTGTTTATTTCCAACACCAGTCTGCTTGTACCGGTTCTCACGGTCTCATCGCTTGCGGATTTTTCCTTCTACCCTGAAGATGGAGGCGATACGTTCCTCCGAAACGTCGGTTAACACCACATCTTCACGGTGCCACATTCCACAAGACTACTTTCTTCATAGTCACCGCCGTGAAAACCTCAAATCTTACATTTTGAAGTTCATTCTTTCTGAGAAAAACTCTTCTTCAGTTCGTCGCGTAAGTATGTTGACGACATGGGGTTAATGTGACTTGTCTTGTTCAAGTAAGGCGAATGTATAGGTAGTTCGCCGTAGTAGGTCATGACCACTTATTCCTCGACTTATTACGCAACTACATACTCAGCGACTCGCTGGTCGAGGTTACTGCAGAAGTGAAAAGTGAAACATCTGTTCTTTCATATTTTTGTTCAACTCGAGCTTCACAGAAACGTGTGATTGGTAGGCCTATCAGAAACGCTATGTGTTACGGTGAAAGTAGAAAATTTTGTGACGTTACGTAATCACTGCTAGCGCCATTAAATATCTATACATATCGGTGAATATGACTTTCATCTTTGGTTTTTGTTTTAAGTCACTGCCCTCTGTGGTGAACGTGCAAGAGGGAGCGGTGCCGCCTGCTTGTAGAATGCGCCAGTTGTCCCACCCTTTGCGGCCCAGTCATTGTGTGCTTTGGAAAAAATGAACGCGTCAGTTATGAGCAGGACCCGGGTTTTGATGACCTGAAAATATTTAAAAAAATTACCGAAAAATCCAGAAAAATGACCTAAAATATGACCCAAAAATGTAATATGCAAGGCACGGATTTTGATGACCTGAAAATATTTAAAATATGGCCGAAGAAATCCAGAAAAATTCCATGAAATGGCCAAAAATGACAAGAAATACCCTTAAAAGTAAAAAAAAATTACCCCAAAAATGTAAAAATGACCTTGAACCTAAAGATGTCAAAAAATGACCAAAAATTACCTATAAAATTTACATTTCTGTAACCAGCAGCTCATATCCGAGAATTATATTTTTAAGAGCATCGCGTAGGATAAAAGGAAAAGAAGATGACATGTCATCAAAATCCGGGCCCTGGTTATGAGGTTCTCTAGTTTCATGTTTAGTTTGCACAATTCCTATTCTTCATTCGAAATGATACCGTTATAATGATAATATTAGGGATTTAGTGTACNATATACACGGCGCCAAAGCCCAGAAGACTGCTTTCTTCAAAGTATGTGTCCATTGATTTTTGATGTGAAAATGGGTAAAAGTAAAGGTTTTGGAATTTTTAAGGGCGGAAAAATTCAGGGAACAAGTCCTCCGGGAGGGACTTTAAGCCGTGGGTCCCGTGTCGTAGATTTACGGCACGTAGGTTGAACTGAAATTGTGGTTGGAGAACCCAGGCACAGGCAAATTCGGAGCTTAGTGGAACCTGCCTCTCAATATGTAGGAAACATTTTAAGCACTTCGCCAGAAATTCTTCTGCCTTTAATATTATGCCCTCTGGCCTGTTTCCCATCAGAATTAACCTTGGAACTATGGAACTCGTAGACAGTCGGTAGGATCAGTCCTGTCGCAAGAGCGCTACCTACACATGGCAACACGAGACGCGGGCAGACATCAGTGCCTCGAATGGGATTCGAACCCATGATCCCAGTCTTTGAACGGGTGGAGACGCCAATGCGGTCGGCGGCAAGAAACTAATGAAATCATTGGATCGAAGTGGGATGCAGTGACGGGAGACTGGTGGAAACTGCATAATGAGGAGCTTCATAACTTGTACTCTTCTCCAAGTGTAATTAGAATGGTCAAGTCAAGGAGGATGAGATGGACAGGGAATGTAGCACACAAAGGGGGGAAGAGGAGTGCAAATAGGGTTTTGATGGGAATGCCAGAAGGAACGAGACCACTAGGAAGACCTAGACGTAGATGGGAGATGATGTTAAGATGGATCTTAGAGAGATAGACTGGGGTGATATTGACTGGATTGATCTGGCTCAGGATAGGGACCAGTAGCAGGCTCTTGTGAACGCAGTAATGAACGTCCAAGTCTCATAAAGGTTAGGAAATTCTTGAGTAGTTGCGCGCAACTAGCGGCTTCTCAAGAATTGCTGAGCTTCTTTGATGGCGAAGGAGACGAATCGAAAGAAGGAGCAACCTGTGCTGGCCCAAACAGTTACAGGATGCTACATATAAATTTTCGTATTAATTCCTGTCAAACACAACAATCCACCAAATAACTCTCCCATACTTTTTTGTGTACAACTGAGTTTTATTGCTCTATAAAGTCAGTTGTACAGAATAACGTGCGAGTTGTTTGGTGAATTGTTGCCTTTCACTGGAATTAATACGAAAGTTTATGTATAATATAAAGACACACCAGGATGAATTCCTTGAAGAGTTATATAAGATGTATGATGTAAGGGATGTTGGTAATGTTAATTCAGACTGCCCTGTGAAGCAGAGTGAAAATATTGAATCAGGTAACAAACATCATTCCGAGGCGATTACTAAATGTGAAAGGGAACAAGGTGAGTGAAAATCGAACGAATGCTACAAGCATCCTTGAAGCGGGAGAAGAAGAAAGGAGAATGAAAAAGTTTCCTGTTGGAAAACTTGGGCACACTGTCAGACTTCGTGCTGTAGAACTACTGGGCACTCGA
>NW_019737090.1:0-85862 GCF_002891405.2 Cryptotermes secundus | reverse complement strand
CCAGTTTCCTTCGTGTGCCCTCGCCCGTACGCTCAGTGCGCTAGCCGGCCGATGTTACAACCGCAGCGGAAAGAGAGGAAATCTGACACAACTTCTCACCCGAAACCAGTACATGTGTGAACTGAGGAGGTACCAGACGGCGGAATGTGCCGGAAAATTGTCGCAAGGAGGAGTTCAAGACTAGCGAGAGTGTGTATGTGGAGGTAAATGTAAGTGAAGTATGTGCAAATGTAAAAACAGCTGCCAGCGTTGTAATTCTGAATGCCATGAGAATGTCCCTTGTTTCAGTAAATGGTTATTTCATATTGCTAAGCAACGACGGCGGAATAAGCAACTGTGCAACATCCATTGCTAAGTAATGGCTCCGCAGAGTAGCATGTTTCCAGGACAACAATTGCACTGCAGCAGAGAAACGGTGTTTTCTCTCCTGTCCATACCGAGATATTGTAAGCGGACCAGTTAGGAGTCCAGGAGAGTGAGTTGATTCGTTAATGAGTGAGCGAGTTAGAGGACTGCTGGGGTTTAGTCGTTGTGAGGTGTTGCTGTTAGAAGCTGGTAGCTGAGACACGGGGACAGTTCGGGAATCAAGAAGAAAGGGGACGTCCGACGTTGGAAGCCGCTACCAAGCAAAGGCCAGCGAAGACGTGACTGTGAATACTGGTGTGTGTGTGTTACAGTGAACTTTAAAGTGTGGTCACGCGCTGTATCAAGAGTCCAGTGAATCCGGTCAAAAATAAAAAACCCTTCTTTTGTCACTATTACGTGACAATATTAAAAAACGTTACTTGAATGAATAAGTATAGTTTTATGCCTTATAGTCTCGTAAGCTCATGTTTTATTCTTATAGAATGTATTTAAAAACAGGAAGTCAATACAGTTGTGTTTTCACAAATTCGTTTAATGTTATGGTTGTTCTAGCTTGTGTTGTGTTTTTCTTCGTCTAAATAACTCTTTAGTCGTTTCTTCTCATGAGGATGTATGATAAACGTTAATTTTTAGCGATATTGGCCGATTATAGAGCCAATTTCTCAAGGACCATGATTGAAAACTGTTAAGAAGTACATTGTGGAACACATGATTTCCATTCTCGTGTATGTATGTAGTTGAAGAGTGTGAATTCCTAGAGGTACATATACAAAATAGAGAGAGAAAAACAGTAAAAGTAAAGCTATCCCTGTAACAGGCCGTGGAGGCCCATAGGGTTGGGAGATGTTGAAGTTCCCACATTTTCTAGACAATCGGCTCATAGATGGCGACAAGTTTGTCATCCCTAGGCGCCGGCCGCCCTTTACGCCCAAGAATATTCCAGGTACTCATTTCTGTTAGAGGCTGAGTCGACCCCAGCGCCATAGTGCGGCTGGAAGGATTAGGTTAATTGACAAAATCCAGTGACCTCATCGGACTTGAACCCGCGACCTTCCGGCTTATAGCATAGTGCCTCAACCAACTACACTACCGCGTGCCCCCAAAATATAGAAAGAAAGGAAGTAAAATAAGTCAAAATGTCAATGTGAAACGTATATTATTAATTGTCATAGTCGTAGCCTTCCTGTGAAATGATATAAGGAGAATTTAAATAATTATAATTATAGATGAGTGTAGAGCAGTCAGTAGAATGAGAATTGACAGGGGAAACCGAAGTACTTGGAGGAAACCTGCCCCAGAGCCACTTTGTCCACCACAAATCCCACATGACCTGACCTGGGATCAAACTCTGGCCGCCGCGGTGGGAAATCGACGACTGATCGCCTGAGCTATGGCGCGGCCGCTTAAAGGAAAGTAAGTGAGCATATCAAGACTTTCACATACCCATCTAGGCATTTTAATTGCCCATAGAAGACAAGAAAAACTTTAACAGTCTATAACAAATTATGAAGGAGATAAAGGACTTAGGCTGGGGCCACACGAGCGCACAAAATGCGTCCGTTGTAACGAACGTACTTTATGACGGACGTTGCTGAGGACACCACATAGTTACAGAATGCGGTACGTAGTTTTTTGTCTGCAGTGGAGCCAGAAGAAAGCGTAGCATTCGCCTCTCTTGTTTATTTCTACAACGGACGTCACGACGGACGGATTTTGTGCGCTCGTGTGGCCCCAGCCTTAATGCTGAAAGTCGTAATGCAGTTACGGAAGCAACACCGATGTATGGCAGAGATTGCTGGGCCGTGGACAAAGCAGACGAACGATGGATCGACGGGATACAGATGAGATTTCCTAAGATAATTGGTTGCAATGACAAGACGATATGTCCGCAACAAACAACATTCAGCAGCAACCTGAGAAGCTAGCTAACTAACTAACTAACAAACACCGTGGAGCAGAGCCCTTCTTGAGAAGCCGTCAGTAGCTCAGCCAGTAAAGAATTTCCCAACACTTCATGGAACCCGAAGGTTCATTACCGTGTTTACAAGATCTTTCTACTGGTCCCTATCCTGAACCAGATCAATCCAGTGTATCCTGGGAAAGCTAGGGTGATTGAAAGGTCACGCATGTCTTACACTTTACTTTTCTCATAGAAGGATAATTTGCAAAACATTTATACAAATTAAGACGTGCGATAACATTTAAGCAGTTCAATGAAGTCTTGGTCACGTGGCCTTGAGTCACCTACCAGCCCAGTCAGTTGTGTTTGTACCCTAGATAATGTTATACTTTACTTCCGTGACTTTTCTGTTATCTGGTAGTGTGAACAATGAAACTGAGAAATGTCATCAGAAGTGTGGAGAGCATGCGCAACAGATGCCATGAGGTCATGTACCCAGAGCAGCAGTGGGATATAGAGCCCGAAAACAAAGAGGCGTGGGAAAGCTAGGAAGAGGTGGAAGGACCGGTAATGTGCATTGGTTCATGGCGGGAAATATGGCGCCAAAACCTTTGCGGAGGAGAAAGAATAAGAACAACATACTTTAAAATAAAAAGTTTGTGAAGATAATTTATCACTGGTCAGTATGTTCGTAGGGGCACGCGGTAGCGTAGTGGTTGAGGGACTATGCTACAAGCCGGAAGGTCGCGGGTTCAAGTCCCGATGAGGTCAGTGGATTTTTTTCGGTTGACCTAATCCTTCCAGCCGCACTAGACCCTGGGGTTTACTCAGCCTCTAACAGAAATGAGTACCAGGAATATTCTTGGGCGTAAAGTGCGGCCGGCGCGTAGGGCTGATAAACTTGCCTCCATCTCTGAGCCGATTGTCTAGAAAATGTGGGAACCTCAACGTCTCACAACCCTATGGGCTTCCACGGCCTGTTACAGGGACAGCTTTACTTTTTATTTTACAGTATGTTCGTCAGTTATAAGACGTGGACTGGTTATTGCTGATAACCTAAGGTTGACATGTCTCATACATTATTTTTCCTATTCTTCTTTTTAACCCTTTAAAGATCGACTGACTGCCAAATCACTGCTGCCCCTCGCCAGCACAGTGATGCTTGGTTTCGAGTCCCACGGGACTCATGACCATATTTTACGGTCTGGCGGCTCTGGGAACCTTCGAAACTGTTGAAATACTTGTAAATAATGCATACAAATTCAGTTCATACCTCACAGGAAGCACAGTACGCATCCCTGCCAATATCAACCGGTTAATGATGTTTAGGAAAATAATCGCTGTGTATTGTGAGAACTATACGAAACATACTAATACTCTTTGTGGGTAGAATGCAGAGTTTTCGTGTAATAACTCAGGTGGTACATATAGTGACTGCTGGGCTTTATGATGATTAATTTGGATATTTAACGACGTTTTCAGTATCAGGACCATATAGCGTCGATTATAGGCTGAGTAATGCATATGAAGCAATTGGTGGAATGAAAATTGGCAGAAGAAATCGAAGTACTCAGAGAAAATCTGCCCCAGAGCCACTCCGTCCACCATAAATCCCACATGACGTGCTCTAGGATCGAACCGGAGTGCTGGAATTCGAAGCCGTAGACTAACCTCTTAGCCGGATAGCTGAGTCGATGTAGCTACGGGTTGGACGACTGGAATTCGATTCCTGGTAGGGACAAGAGTTTATTCTCTCTTCCACAGCGTCCAGACCGACTGTGGGACCCACCCAGCCTCTTATCCAACGGGTGGAGCCACACTTCCACTCCCCCACACGTTTTCATGTCGTGGTAGTTAATTAAAGCTTTACCTTTTACCTGTCTCCTGTTAAAACCGTAGTATCAAAAATATGCTGTGTTAATAAATGTTCACTCAACATTAATTTCGTAATATGTCAGTAGAAAGTCTGTGTATTAGCGACTGCTTCCCGCTTGTCTTTCGATACAGAGTTGTTTCCATGCACAGCGCCGTTACTCGCTGGTTCATATCATGGTAATAATTAGTATAACGTTTATTTAATTTGTTTCGTCGTTATAGCGAATGATCCGTTACTGCAACTTAACTGATTTGTGTCTAGTCACACTTTAGCACGCTGCACTGTTTTCATTAATTTCTCATATGAGGGTTTTTTTTTATTGGCACTACAGCCCCTGTGGGCCCAGGACTACCTCCATGAACCTCTCCGTTCACTTCGGTTTTTCTAGATCTTATACATTTGGTAGGACTCCTTGGGCGGGTGATCAGCTCGTCGCAAGGCCTCTACCTGTACACAAACACAGAAGAACGCACACACACACACACACACAAACTATACATCAATGCCCTGAGTGTGATTCGAACCCACGATCCCGGTTTCCAAGCGAGCGAAGACAGTACATGCCTTAGACCGCTCGACTACCGTGACCGGCCATATGAGGTATACACCTAAATATTACAGAACAGGGCAAAAATTAGTAAAGAAAGGAGCGGGGTAAAGGTATTGTCGTAACAGGCCAAGGAGGCCCATAGGGTTGTGAGACGTCGAGACTTCCTCATTTTCTACACAGTCCGCCCACAGATGGCGGTGTATCTTACGCATAACCCAAATTTTATTCTTTCGTGTAAACACACTACTGTTATATTTCAAATTTCCGTGCTTTGTTTGTGGGGGGGGGTCTCTTGCACAATTTCCAGACGCTGTCCAATGAATTTATTTCATGTTCCTTCTTTCGACGCTTTCGTACTATCACAATGTTTTGTTCCTCCTCTTCTACACACTGCTTCTCTGTTTATCATCTCCCCAGTTTCTGTATAGTTGGTCTTAAACTGTCTTCAGAAACTTCAACCTGCTACAGCTGAGACCTCTTTGTCTGGTACGCCGTACTTTATTCCATGACTGTACGAGGAAGAGTCAGTAAATGGGTCACAAATGGATATTCGAACCTGATAAAAAGCATTATTTCTCGACATGTCCTCCACCAACATTGACACACTTGTCACATCGCTTTACCAGTGTGTCGAAACCTGCAGCATAGAAGTATAGTTTGACTGTTGTCTCAGCCACTTCCGCACCTCCGTTTCAACCCCTACGTCGTCAGCGAAACGAGTGCCACCAAGTTGCTATTCTCTTCTGTACGCAGTTCTGAACCGCCAAACACTTCCCGCCGTAAACAGAAAAAAAAAATATGAATATACTTTTCATTGAGTCATCGTGCCCACAAAAGAAACGCACAGTAGAACGCTGCACATCTCAGGCACGGTCGCCATTTTGACTACTGAAACCAGCCTCTGAACACGCATCTGCTACCAAGACTTTTTTATTTTGAAAGAAGTCATTCTTACAAACATTTTATTCTCTCATAGTCATCCTCCGTGACTTTTGGACATATCTCATAACTTAACTCTAAGAATATACTATTTACAGCTTGTACGTATACATTTTCCTTTTTTAATAAATTTAAGAATTTTGTTTATGAAGTAACAGACGCCTTGCACGAATCTTTTTTTTTTTTTTGCTGTTCTCGGGCAAAATGTCCGTCATTATTGCCCTTTGGTCCTCCTACAGTTTACAGTCCTAGCCTCATGAAACTGGGCTGTGCTCCTGCATAGTGATAGTAAAAGAAAAGTAAAGCTATCCCTGTACCAGGCCATGAAGGCCCATAGGGTTGTGAGATGTTGAGGGTCCCACATTATCTAGACGACCGTTTCATAGGCGGCGGTAAGGTTGTCAGCCCTACGCGCCGACCCCCCCCTTTTTTCTTTTCTTTTTCCCCTTGGCACTAGAGCCCCAGTGGGCCTAGGCCTACCTCCATGAACTTCTCCGTTCACTTCGGTTTTTCTAGATCTTACACGTTCGGTAGAACTCCTTAGGCGAGTGGTCAGCTCGTCGCAAGGCCTCTACCTGTACACAAACACAGAAAAACGCACACACACAAACTAAACATCTATGCCCAGAGTGGGATTCGAACCCACGATCCCGGTTTCCAAGCGAACAAAGACAGTACATGCCTTAGACCGCTCGACTACCGTGAGCGGCCGACCGCCCTTTACCCCCAAGAATATTCCTGGTACTCATTTCTGTTAGAGGCTGAGTCGACTCTAGGGCCATAGTGCGGCGGGAAGGATTAGGTCAATTGAAAAATCCAATGACCTCATAGAGACTTGAACCCGCGACCTTCCGGATCGTAGCATACTGCCGCTACCACGTGCCCCTAGTAATAAACATAGAAAAGCATGTATATCCATTGCAGTGTTTTACTTCGATTTATGATCTATTTACTGACTCCCTCCTACTGTCATATGTCGCACGATGTATGATGTTTCCACTCCATATTCTGTTGTTCCATGGCGCGCCGGCTGTGCATGTGGAAGGAAGCCTCCGTTATTATGTAACTGTTAGGCATGAGTAGTTCACACCTCCTCACAAAAGTGAAAGTTCTACGAACATATTACACGACAGACCACTCCATAAGATCAGCACCACTTGCGCTGTTACCGCTCCTGTGTTCTTCTTTTCACTTCTGTCGGCGTCTTTTTGCAATATTGCGTCTGTACTCGGGATCTTTGAAACGACTAGAGTCTTTTGGTCGGAATGCAGGAAGGGAAGGTATAACTTGGAGAATCCAGACATACGAGGGAAAGTCAGTGAATAGGTCACAAATGGAAGTAAAAGAGCTTTAATGAACGTAATGGGTTTTCTGTGTTTATCACTAGGTAGCAGCACACTCCAGCTTCATGATAGTATAGGTAGCAGGCGCGCACGCGCATTTTCAGAGGAGGGTTTCAGTAGTCAAAATGGCGACTGTGCTTGAGGAGCATCCTACTGAAGAGCAGCGTTGTATTGTGCGCTTTTGTGGGAAAAAGGACTCAATACAAATGACATTTATAAAGAATGAGACAACAGTCCAAAAATTTCTATCCTGCCAGTTTCGACTGACAGCTAAAGCGATGGGACAGTTGTGTCAATGTTGATGTATGATATGTCGATAAATAATGCTCTTTCCAGTTCGAATATCACATGTGTTAGGTTTTATATCCATTTCTGATCTATTTACTGACTTCCCCTCGTAGATTGGAGGATAATACTGAAACAAATCTTAAAGAAATAAGGTTGGAGGGCGTGGACTGGTTTCATCTGGCTCAGGATAGTGAACAATGGCTGCCTGTTTTGAACGCCTTTTGACCAGTTAGGTGGCCATTAGATTCTTAAGAGGGACCCTGTTCCGTCATGGACCTTCATTTTTTAAGTTCGTATCTTGGCTTCAATTAATTTATTGCCGACGTTTTGTCTCGTGAATTTTATTTCTGATAACAGGTGAAATAACGAGGGATTGAGGGGTGCCGTAAGAGAAGCACCTGTAGCGCCCTCTCCAGATATTTCTACGTAGGATTTACAAGCCATCGCAATGAAGGAAAAGGTTGTTGCGTAACCTGAGGTATCCTCAGTTAAGATAGAATATCTCCGGGACGAGATTCGAAACCGAGACTTTCCGAATATAAAAGGGGACTGCTCTCCGCTCGATGTTTTATGACTATCAAGTTTACTTATAGTACCGGATCTGTGTTTGCATTTTGGAGAGAATGCAATTCTCTTGTGTTTATAGATGCGTGTTTCGTATTTGTCAAACAAATATAAATATAGTACACATGCCTTAACAATAATTTATGTATAAACTTTATAGATTGCATGCTGCTGTGTGTATAATATTTATCTTATGTTATAGCCGTCAGCACAACAAATAAAACGAGAATATCTTCGATGAAGACGACAGATGTTGGTATATAGTTAGTTATTTAGAGAGGGTGGGTTTCCCCATGCACCGCGACCAGTTTGATCTATTGTGCTTCCCTCTGTGATATTCTACCAGTCTCTTTACCCTACCGATAAATGATGTGTACCATCAGTCCCGCCGAGCAAGCGAGTTCGGCCACTTGCTTAGCGGTGTCTATAATGCTTCCCCCATCTATCGGAGGCCTTAGAGACTATTGTTGGGCGGGAAACGTCCTGGAATTTGGCTCAGTGATCCCCTTTGGGGATATGAGTTTCTTTTACGTTCCGTAAAGTTACGACACGGGACACACAACTTAAAGCCCCTCCCGGAGGACTTGTTCCCTGAATTTTTCCGCCCTTAAAAATTCGACGACCTCCGCAGGGTATTTGAACCCGCGTACCACAAGTCATGAGTTGGGAACGTTACCTCTAGACTACGGAGGCCGCTTATTGGTATATAAGTAAAAGTAAAATAACACACACATATATATATATCATAAGATAAACCATTGTTTTGTTTTGTTTTTTTATTATTCATATGGTGGGGTGAGGCCGATCACAGTGGCCGCGGTGCCCAAGTTACGAAATGTTTTCACTCGCTCCAACACCGAGAACGTGGACTCAGTCCCACTCGAACCATTGACGTATATCCTGTTGTTTTCTACTGTGTTTATGTTATCCTGTGTAGGTAGCGGCCTTGCGACGGGCTGAATTTATGTCCAAGGAGCCCTACCGACTCTCTTTAAGAACCGGCTTTTAGGTGGCCCATTTAAATATTGGTTTTATATCTGTTAGGTCCTATTTGGTATTTGGGGCACGCGGTTACGTAGTTTGGTTGAGGCACTATGCTACAAGCCGGAAGCTCTCGGCTTTGAGTCCCAGTGAGGTGGATGTTTTTCAATTGACCTAATCCCACAGCCGCACCATGTCCCTGGGGTTGACTAGGAATCTTCCTGTGGGGTAAACAGCAACCAGCTCGTAAGGCTGACAACCTCATCGCCATCTATGAACCAATTGTCTAGAAAATGTGAGAGCCTCAACGTCTCACAACCGTGTGGGCCTCCTCAGCCTGTTGCAGGGATAGCTTCCCCCCATATCAATTCTGAATGGGAACACTCCAGTGGTCTAACCCGCCAAGAAGAAAAATGAGACTGAATGTAATTGCTACTCCAGCTCTACTATACGAATCCTCGCATGATGCATTTGGAGCAGTTAGTGGGATCGTAATTGGCAGATGAAACCGAAGCACTCGGAGAAAACTTGCCCCAGTACCACTTCGTCCACCACAAATCACACATGACCTGACCTGAGTTTGAACTCGAGCTACCACGGTGAGAAGCCAATTATGGTACGGCCAAGCCAGGCTCAATACGTACTTCGTTTAGTATCCTGTGCGACCGGCCCCCGTTACGAATATGTTTTCCGTAAGACAAACGCCTTGTATTGAATCACTGCAGACATTTCAGCAGCGGAAAGGTTGAACCAGCAAAGTCCCAGGCATGGAAGAAAACTTTTGGCGAACCCCACTTGAAAAGAGACACCTCAGAGAACCAAGAGGAAGCACATCTTAAGGAAAGAGTATGTGAAGTGGATGGCGAATGAACCTGGCTCAGGATCATGTTATCTAGTGATGGACGTTGCTAAAATTCTATAAAACATCTTAGAAGTTGCGTTATAATCAGTGACATAGATAGTTACATCGTCACTAGAAAGTTACTGGGTTCCGTTTTCAAAATATTGTAGTATGTAGACCCGTTGCTAAGTAATGACGCTGTAAGCAACGCACGTTGCTATGCAACAGATTCATAACGCACCAATTGACTAACTGGGAAATGGTGTTCTCTGCGCTGTTCGTGCGACAGCTGCGTTACTCAACAATATAAAAGGTGTTGTAAGGTATTTTCTGTGCGATCCGTGTCGAGGTGTTATCATCAGGACAAGTCTAGAGTTCAGTTATTTGTGAGACAGTCACCGGCCAGTAAGGACATGAACACATAAGTCGAGGGTTCTGCGGCGTTGGAAACCGTTACCAGACAACGACTGGTGAAGATACAGCAGACTGAGAAGAGGTAGTGGATGCTGTAGTGAATTGGTGATAGCGCTGTAATAACTTGTAGTTGCCATCTGAAAGTGTTCAGTAAATCCAATTACCAAAGCAAACCCAGTCCACAGTCGCACTCAATCACGTAACAATATTATGGCGATCAGAATTGCCTTGTTGGAGGTCTTATTGAGCACACAGGACTTCATTTCGTAGGATTGTCTCCTAATGCTGTGATGTTACCCTCAGAGATGTTTCAGAGAGACTGCATTATCACGTAGTATGTATGTATGTATATCTGGACCACCTCTGTTGCCTGTTGGTCAGAGTTCCTGGCTACAGATCTAGAGGTCCCGGGTTCGATTCCCGATTCGATTTTTTTCTGAGAAGTAGTGGGTCTGGAACGGGGTTCACTCAGCCTCTTGAGGATAACTGAGGAGCTATTTCAAGGAAATAAGAGGCGCCGGTCTAGAAACCCGAAATTAACGGCCGTGGGGATCCGTTGCGCTGACCACGCGACACCCTCTATCCTCTAAGGTTGGCACTAACTTCGCCGACAAGCGGCTGTCGCTTGGTCGGTATAGTTCGCTTGTGGACTAGAGGCCACGCAGTACGTATGTACGTATGTTATGTACTTTGTGTAACACACATTGTGTAACTTATGATATCGTTAAATACGGATAGACAGCTTGAGTGTCGTTTGTACAGTTGAGTGTGAAAGCGGCTATGAAATTGGAATGACTATTTATGGCTTTCATATTCTTGTTAAACCTACAATAAAATAAGTTTCGAAACTGGTTCCGGTTCCTGTGAACGACAGTATACTGTCAGAAGTATATACGTGTGTAACAAATGTATTCCTGTGCGGTACGGGAGGATAGACCTCTTCCAAATCTACCAGCAGCGCAGGAAGTGTGCAGAATTACGACGCAACAGATGTGATACCTACTCAGAAAAACAAACTCGTCCTCTCGTCGAAGAGGAGACTTGGTTTCCGGAAACGTGAACAGTCTCTGAACGAACATAAATTAGGTCATGCGTCCCAACGGGGGCCAGAAGCCAATAAATACTGTGCTGGCGAGGACCGGCAGCAATTTACCGGAGCTCGGGTAGTCTGACAGCAGACATGTTGACATTTGTTTGTTCATGTTCTACGAACATGTAGGCTCTTTTTTTTTTCCTGGGTAATTTAACAACATTATCAGATGCACAAATTATGGCCTATGTTACAGGGTGAATATGAATGAATATATAATTGTTATAATTAAAACAGCGTTATTATATTTGTACTAAAATCATTGGCACTGTTTCATCATGAAAGGTATGCGACATCGAGCGATACACGAAGGTGATCATGAATTAATGGGTAACGATTTGGAAGGATGTGATCGTATCATATTGTAATGTACTAACCCAGTCTTTGAGATTGATAGGGCGTGTAGCACGAATGGGGATAGGAGGAATACATGTAGGATATTGGTGGGAAAGCCAGAAGGAAAGAGACAGTAGGAATACCAAGACGTGAGTGGATAATATTAAAATGGATCTTAGATAGAATGGGGTGGTATGGACTGGATTTATCTGGCTCAAGATAGGGACCAGTGGAGGTATCTTGTGAACACGGTAATGAACCTTCAGGTTCCATAAAATGCTGGGAAGTTCTCGAGTAATTGCACAACTGGTGCCTTCTCAAGACGCTCCATGAAATTGGTTTAATTTTGCTGTGTAACTGAATCATCACATTGCCTAAAAATCGGTATGGCATTGTATTCTGTTGTTTGGTGCGGCCTTCGTCTTAGTTGTGAGCTTTAATCAGCCACTTAACGCGTCGCGTTGTCCATCTCTGGATTGTTCAGGGGACATCAGAATGGCCTTGCTAGTATATTTTTTATTGCTAGTGTTGTGGGACTAAGTCCCTTGTACTGTGGCCACTTCTGGTCTATTGTACCAGCCCCAGATGATAGGTGAGGGTGATTGTGGAGCAATTGGTGGAATGAAGATTGGCACGGGAAACCGACGTACTCGGAGAAAACCCGCCCCAGCGCCACTATGTCCACCACAAATCCCACTTGACCAGACCCGGGATCGGGAAGCCAGCGACTAACCGCTTGAGCTATGGCGCGGCCACAAATGTCACCATAATTTGTGTCACTTTTTTACAGCCATACCAATTTCTGATCCAGCATCATTGATTAAAAGACGCAAACGTGTGCAGTAAAAAGTAAATAATGTGAAAGGCAAAGTTGTCCCTGTGCTTAACTAATTAAACACTACGTCATGAACGCGTATGGGGGAGCGGATGTATACATCCACGTTTTCTTGACCTTGGCACTAGTTGGAGGTGAGTGGTCTGCTTCACGCCCCGGTCGCTTTACCTCCGGGGAAAGGGACCTCTGTACTGATTGGATAGGAGGCTGGGTGGGTCCCAGAGCCGGCCTGCACGCTGCGGAGAAAGAAAAATTCTTGACCTTACCGGGACTCGAACTCCGTCCAGCCCATTACCAATAGCTATACAGTGTGCGCTCTCCCGAAACTTTCGAAATGTGTGTTAGATGTGAATTAGATAACACTGGCATGTTCAGTAAGTTTCGCTTGTTATCGCGAAAGCAGTTCATTTCTGTGTTACCTTTCTACGTGATGTCTTCCAGCCGTGAGAATACTATGAACGTGGAGCAGAACTGAGGAAGTACTGCAATTTTAGTGCCTAATTTTCACGTACTGTGATGTATTATTGACAATTAAAATTTCAAATACAATTTTATTTACTTTTATGATCTGCTTGTGTACATAATTTCACATGTCTAAATAAAATTGTTGGTTCATTATCACTATCAAACAGGAAACATATATACCTGTACGCTTCAGTGGCCGCTATATTGTTGTTTTACAGGATCGGCTGCCTCCATCTTCAGGGCACTTTTCTAGCTTTAAGGCTGTAGCAGCAGATTCCTCCTTAACGTTGGTACGAATTTACTAAATCACAGCAGATCTATCAATCCCTGATGCTCCCACCTGGAACATAGGGCCTCAGTGAAACGCTTCGTTTCACTTCAGTTTCTTAATCCTTGGACGGGGGATCAGCCCGTCGCAAGGCCGCTACCTACACAGGGCAACACAAACACTGAATAAAGGCAGATATCCATACCTCGAACGGGATTCGAAACCACGAGCGGGCGAACACATTTCATGCCTCAGACCGCGCGCCCACTGTGCTCGACCCCCAGAAGACCGTGCTCTTAATATTCACTACCGCGATAATCTGGGATCTGTAGGAGACAGACACGCGAACCGTAGATCTGTGCCATTCTGCTGCAGTCTCGCTGGGCCGCTGTCGTACCTTCAGACATGGGAATTGTACTCATTGAATGTGGATACTTACGAACAAATTCTGTAGGTTTGTGAAATTGTTTCTGTATAGAAGGCTTACAAACTGTGAAATATGCAGATGACCTTGTGTTACTGGCTAAGGAAGAAACTGTGCTACAGGGCATGATTGATAGACTAATCGAAATTGGAAGGTGCTATGGCATGGAAATGAATGTGGAAAAAACAAAAGTAATGAACATTTCGAGACAACCAACCCCAGTCACAATAAAGATAGACCCAAAACAACTGGAGAATGTGAAATGCTTTAAATATTTGGGTAGCTTGTTAACAGATGATGGAAGGTGTACTAGTGAAATTAAATCCAGGATAGCCATGGCAAAAGCTGCATTTAGCAAGAAGAAGAATCTTTTTACCAGCAAATTGGACTTAAATTTGAGAAAGGAACTAGTGAAATGCTACATTTGGAGCATGACTTTGTATGGGGCTGAAACTTGGACACTTAGGGCAGTAGATCAAAAACACCTGAAAAGCTTCGAAATGTGGTGTTGGAGAAGGATGGAGAAGATCAGTTGGACCGATTGTGTGAGGAATGAGGAAGTGTTATTTAGAGTCAGTGAACAGAGGAATATCCTACACGAAATAAGAAAACGGAAGGCTAATTTGATTGGTCGTATCTTACGCGAATAAATGAGAAGGCTTAACAATAGTGGTTAGAACTCATATATTTCGCTGATCTAATTTTTTCTGCTAAAGAGCATATCTTATTCTAGTATATGACACCGTATAGTCTAGATGTAGAAGATAGTCATGTTTCACAGGGATTTTTCGCCTGCAGCTTCAGGCCAGAAGAGTATGCCGAGCGTCAAAGTCATGTTACGACTGAACGTCAGTCCATCCGTCTTGGTGTTGAGCTAGGTTTGAGGCTTATGTGTAGTCTCCGTTTTGCGGGTCTTCCTCTATGACGAGGGGGCGGGTCTCTTCCTTGTCAGAAGTCGTTGTTAACTATATATAAGTTGTCCCTGTGCTGAACTAATTAAACGGTACGCCATGAAGGCCTGTGGGTGAATTGGTGTAGAGATCCACGTATTCTTGGCCTCGGTACTAGTTGGAAGTGAGTGGTCATCTTCATGCCCCGGCCGCTTTACCCCCGGTAGCCATTGGATAGGAGGCTGAGTGGACCCCAGAACTAGTCTGGACGACTTTGAGAAAATCCTTGACCCTACCGGGGCTCGGAACTGTACCCCTCTGTCCAGCCCGTAACCAGTCGCTATACCGACTGCGCTGTGCGTGTGTTAATATGTACAGTTTTGCAAATATACATGGTCTGTCACTTGTCGAAAATCGTTGGCAGGTATATAGGTGTGCATGTATGTATTTACAGTTTTAAATGTGTGCATAATATACGGTAATAATAGTTGTGTGTGTGTGTATATATATATATATATACGAGTATATAACAACCGCCGGTCACGGTAGCCGAGTGGTCTAAGGCATGTACTGTCTTCGCTCGCTCGGGAGCCGGGATCGTGGGTTCGAATCCCACTCAGGGCATGGATGTTTAGTTTGTGTGTGTGCGTTTTTCTGTGTTTGTGTACAGGTAGAGGCCTTGCAACGAGCTGATCACTCGCCCAAGGAGTCCTACCGAATGTGTAAGATCGAGAAAAACCGAAGTGAACGGAGAAGTTCATGGAGGTAGGCCTAGGCCCACTGGGGCTGTAGTGCCAAGGGGGGGGGATATATATACCGTATTTACGCATGTATAGGCCGCACATTTTTTACCAAAAATTCAAGAGGAAAACTGGGGTGCGGCTTATATTCGAAATATTCGAAATCACACTTCATTTAAAAAAAATTATATTCATAATTAGTAATACAGGGTGTTCTACCCCTGAAATAATATTCCAAGAAAATTATTTTTTCTATAATTTCTGTCTGAAAATTGTGCTGCAGCCTATACACGCACGCGGCCTATACATGCGTAAATACGGTATATACAACAACCTTACCGCCATCTGTGAGCCGATTGTTTAGAAAATGTGGGAGCCTCGACCTCTCACACCCCTATGGGCCTTCAGAGCCTGTTACAAGGACACCTTTACCTTTTTTGTATGTATACACGTAATACTTACATAATGCAAGGAGGCTGGATAGCTCAGTCGGTATAGGGATTTCCCCTGGGCGGCTGGGGGCCGAAGCTGGGCATTCACCTCCATCTAGTGCCAAGGTCAAGAATAGTGGAGCTACACCTCTACTCCCCTATATGACTTCATGACAGACTGCTTAAGTAATTAAGCACAGGGGCAATTTTACTGTGCCTTTTACATATATACTTATGTACGCCGGGGTAGCGCATTCGGCATAGCGACTAGCCACTGGCTGGAAGACCGAGTTGTCGGAGCTCGAGTCCCAGTGGGGTCAAGAATTTTCTTTTTTCCATATCATCCAGAGCAGCTCTGGGGCTCACCCAGCCTGGTATACAATGGGTACTGGGGGCTCTTTCCCCGGGGGTAAAGCAGCTGGAGCGTGTAGCTGACCACTCACCTCCAACTTGTGCCGAAGCCAAGAAAACGTGGATCTATACAACCACGCCTTTATACGCCTTCATGGCGAAGTGCTTAGTTAAGTACGAGGACAACTTTACCTTTTACTTACGTACATACGTACGTGCTTCTGGATAGTCCGGGGTTTGTACAACGGATTAAGCCTCATGACACTCATGCTCTGACGGCAGCCTAGTCACGTGAACATTGATGTGCTTGAACAGCACAAAGTTTAAGCTTAACTTCGTACTTGGGTGGGCTTCACCTTCCCCTCTGCTGCCAATATTTGTTTTCGTGAGTTTGTATTTTTGCTGCGTGTACTGTCTTGTAACACAAGCATGTAGTAGTTGCAAGCCATGTGCAAGTCACGAACCCGTGTGCGCCTTGGAAAATCTCCGGTAATGAGAGGAACTTCGTTATTCAGTTGTCCCTCTGCGTAATTACGAGTAATTCAGCGCCATGCCGTGGAGTCGTATTGGAGAGTGGAAATATAGATCCACTATTATTGACCTCGGCAGTAGATGGAGGTGGGTGGCCAGATTCACGCCTCGGCCACTTTACCCCCCACTACCGATTGGGTAGGAGGCCACAAAATTGGAATGGATGCTGTGCAATAGAGAAAAATCTCTATCCCTGCCTGGAATCAAATCTCGGCCTTCCAGCCCATATTCTATCATTATAACTACTGACCTGTCCCGCGTGTGGCTGCAAATTCCCAGGTGGCCAGGCACAGGCAATTATGAACCGTTCTCTGAATAAGGTGAAAAGGTAAAGCTATCCTTCTAACAGGCCGTGAAAGCACATAGGTTTTTGAGACATCAAGGCTCCCACATTTTCAAGACAATCGGCTCACAGATAGCGGTGAGGTTGTCAGCCTTACTCACCGGTCCACCTTTACCGCCAAGAAGATCTCTGGTACTCATTTCTGTTAGAGACTGAGTCGACCTCAGGGCTGTAGTGCGGCTGGAAGGATTAGGTCAATTGAAAAATCCAGTGACCTCATCGGGAATTGAACCCGCGACCTTCCACCTCGTGACATAGTGCCTCAACTTACTACGTAGCCACGTGCCCGCAAATAACGTGACGTAGTCGTTAAAACAAACTGTTCTCGCTGTATAATAAAGACTAAATGTTTTCATAACAATTACAAAAATGGCTATGAACTCGAAACATTGACCCCGTTCTAACAGAAGGCTCTTGTTTTATTTTTATGCCGAGCTCCTAACTGTTGTCTCTGGAGGCTTATGGAATCTGACGTTATAAGCTGTAAAATAGTCAGGTTCTTAACCCAGAAGTCAGTAACCTTGTTTGGAATGTAAATTTGTTTTATGTATTAACATACACGTCTTAACTGTTCAGATCAGTCAAGTGTTTTCCTTTGCGCATCAGGAATCGTTTCTTTTCCCAGTCTGAAGTTTTAACGTCTTCAAATATCAAGAATATATTTGACTCCAATGATAATGACTAGAGGCCTTCATTTATGTGGTAATGTTCAGACACGCGACTCAGCTGTCTATTTCCGGAATCTCTTAAGCGTTCTGATCCCACACCTTCACACTTCCCGAATTACAAAACCTTCAGGGTCACAGTCCCTAAGGAATAATTGCACAAACTGACTTGAGACTGTGGTTTGCTCAAACCGAAGCACGGGTCATGCTTTTTATCAGCGTTGCCTGAGAAGTTACGGTGCATACTTGACTGCACAGTTATGACGGGAAGTTTGAGTAGTCATCAGGTTATTTCCGGCCTTAAGATGAGGTTCTGAGTGTAAAAGAATTTCTTGTGTTTGCTCTTTAAAACGTAGTACGTAAAAGAAAGAGAAGAGATGCGAGAAAGAAAATATTATGTAAATGTTGTCCTCTAAAAGTTCGGCCACACAGAGCGCTACGTACGCTATGTTCGCTATACGAACAGAAAAATATCTCCCTTTATTGTCAATGTGACTGGCCACACAGACTTCCCTACGCTACTTACGCTATGTTCCCTATGTTAGCTGCGTCGCAGAGTGTACACAGCGTACGTAGCGAACATAGCGTAGCGCTCTGTGTGGCCGAACCTTTACTGTTTTATGTAAGTACCGCTTAATCGGGAAGAAAGTCGCTTTCTGATACTATAAATTCGATTTATAAAAACTGTGAGTTCCTGCTTCTGGAGTTGCTGATTTGTGAACATTCTTTAGCTCCTTACGGTAGCCGATGCCAAGAGAGTTTATTTTTATTCACAGAATCTCTGGGTGCACATGGGTTTGCTTCCATGAATTTTGCTACCAAAGTCAGTGATGTCAACGTAGCTCTTAAAAAATGTTTACCCTGACCTGTTAAGCTGTATTAGTGTGCCTAATTCCGACTGCGAGTGCCGAGACACACAACAAAAACAAACTCCGTGGTTTTAGTCCACAAGCTAACTATACCGACCGAGCGACCGCCGCTTGTCGGTGTTGAAGTTAGTGCCAACTTTAGCGGATAGAGGGTGTCGCGTGGTAAGCGCAACGAATCCTCACGACCGCTAATTTCGGTTTGTAGACCGGAGCCACTATTTCCTTGAAATAGCTCCTCACTTATCCTCACGAGGCTGAGTGGACCCCGTTCCAGACCCACTACTTCTCAGAAAATCCGGTAGCGCTGGGAATTGAACCATGACCTCTGGATCTGTAGCCAGGAACTCTGACCACTAGACCACAGAGGCGGTCCTAGACACACAACACACCACGAAATACACGAGCGTGTAGATGGGACTAAGCACTGAACATTGGAATCACAAAACGGAAGCACAGCAGTTTCCAACAACAATTTTTAAACACCTGATGATGACCAATTTCGGTCAAAACATGTAGTGCAATGTACAGAAGCTTATAAATTAGGTTTAAAAGACGTTATATGTAGGGAACTTTTAAATAAATTTTAGAAGGACGCGTTGCACGTGAAATGGTGAACCAGTGACATTTGCTGAATCATTCATTAATAGTTGGTATAATTCGCTTGCGGACTAAAGCTACGGAGTTTGTTTTTTGTTTGTTACTAGAACTTAGACATTCGGTAGGACTCCTTGGGCAGGTGATCAGCTCGTCGCAAGTGCTCTGCCTATACACAAACACAGAAAAACGCACATACACAAACACCAAACATCCATGCCCTGAGTGGGATTCGAACCCACGATCCCGGCTTCCGAGCGTTCGAAGACAGTGCATGCCTTAAGAGTCATGATTGCCCTATCATTTGATACTGTTTGAAAATGCTTGAAGAAGCCTTGTGGAATTGATTGCTGAATTTCCAAATATTTTGATACTTGTTCGTCAGTCATGCTCTGCAGTGCATGGTGACTGTGCAAACAAGTCCGGTCTTGAAAGAGCACCCGTGTCGAACATGGCCACCTGCTTTATTCGGATTGCAATAGTCCAGGGAGCACCTTCACACCCAAACGGAAGTCGCGAAGCCATTCGCACGGAACAGTTGACGGAGGTCACTGGAAGGTATAAACATATGTTATCAAGCGTAGTGATAGTTTATTGATGGGTATATTCATCTTCTTCTAACCTTGACGGACCGCCCCTTTGGTCTAGTGGTCAGATTTCGTGGCTACAGATCCAGAGGTACCGGGTTCGATTCCCGGCGCTACAAGATTTTCTGAGAAGCAGTGGGTCTGGAACGGTGTCCACTCAGCCTCATGAGGATAATTGAGGAGCTACTTCAAGGAAATAGCGGCTCAGGTCTAGAAAACCGAGATTAACGGCTGTGGGCATACGTTACGCCGACCACGCGACACCCTCTATCCGCTAAAGTTGGCACTAACTTCGCCGACAAGCGGCGTTCGCTCGTTCGGTATAGTTTGCTTGCGGACTGAAGCCACTTAGCCTAACCCGTCAAGGTAGAAACTATCTGGCATGTTTCCGTTCTGACTTAGTTCCGAAATTACGAAGGGTATATTTTACTAAGTTCCTGTGTAGAAGCAGGTTAGAATACTTCCACCACAGCCCTGGGAGTCGTAAAAGGCGAAGAAAAGGGATCCCGGTGCCTGGTATAACTTGAAATAGCTCCTGAGTTATCCTCACGAGGCTGAGTGGACCCCGTTCCAGATCCACTACTTCTCAGAAAATCTGGTAGCACCGGGAATCGAACCCGGGACCTCTGGATCTGTAGCCAGGAACACTGACCACTACACCACAGAGACGATACTGAAAACGGCGTTAAGTAGCCCGGGTGAGCTGTCGTATACATGCATTCACGTGGGGACCGCGCGATAAGCCAATGTGCCAATGCTTGTGAGGGTTAGAAGTGTGTTCGTAAGGACAGTCAGGTTTTCTGATAGTCTTAACGTTTTCCTTCGTACCTGTACTGACGAGAATCCGCGTGACAAAGTTACAGGTACTTCCGCGCCATCACACGTTGTTGGAGGATACAACCAAGGTCTGTAAAGTTTGATTCCCTCATTACCACGTGTTCATTCGTAGTTCTGTTGGACTCAGTAACTCGTGACGACTCATGTTAATTTTTTACTGGGGCGTCATTTTAGCAAACTCCGAGAAGAGTCTACCAGGTACACTGCAGTCAAAGCAGTTTAAATAACTTCGACCTTCCAAATCTATAGAGGGTTGATCCGTCGTACAAGATAAATAGGCAAGAGAGTTCAGTATCGCCCTAGCGTTCAGACCGACTCTGGAGCCCATTGGATACCGGCAGTATGGGCTCCAGCGCCGGTCTGAACGCTGTGGAGAAGAGAAGAATCTTTCCTCTACCGGGAATCGAACCCCAGCCGTCCAACTTGTCACTATATCGTCTTAAGTATCCCGACTCCTGCCAGACTGTAAACTAATGTTAAAGTAAGGTTCATTTCTCAGTTCGCATCCGTTCAAGGACATAATCCTTGCGCTCACAATCGTTTCACTTTGCTTCGGATGTATCGGCCTACCCGCACTCGTCGTTGCCCTCTGTGATCAAGTAAGAATATGTCTTCGCCTCTGGCTGCTTGTCGAAACTTGTAATCAGGAGAACCAGTTCCAGTCCGATCCAAGGCCGGACGTTCGATCCACAATAAATAAAATCGCTATTTATAATACCGGAGCATGCAAGTAATACTCAACTTAAATGCTCATGTAGAAAGAAATCCCTTCTTTTAAGATTATTGTTTTATGAGGTGTGATACCATATAATTTGATAAGTGGGCACCAACGTTAAGAGAGGGGTTTGGCCGAAACGTTGGTGCATGTCTACCAAACTATGTACACTGCGCCACATGGCATTCGCTTTTTAGAAAAGTCTGCTACTAGTCCGTACCGTTGACAAATTGGATTCATTCTGTACCGTGACATCATGGTCCTTTGAGGTCCATTTTAATATTTTTCTCCCATCTAAGCCTAGTCCTCAAAAATGGTCTCTTTCCTTTACGGTTTTAGTAGATTGAAATGCTATTGAATTTTTCATGTCCCTCTCTCAGTTACTTTAAGCCCGGGGCCACACGAGCGCACAAAATGCGTCCGTTGTAACGAATGTCGTGACGTCCGTTGTAGAAATAAACGAGAGAGGCGGATGGTACGCTTTCTTCTGGCTCCATTGCAGATAAAAACTACGCACCGCATTCTGCAACTGTGTGGTGTCCTCAGCAACGTCCGCCATAAAGTACGTTCGTTGCAACGGACATACTTCGTGCGGCCCCAGCCTTAATGGATCACCTAACAATGTTTGGCGAAGAGTACAAATTATAAAAAATTCTTACGCAGTGTTCTAAGATGGATAAATATATCGATTAACTCCACAGATGCAAGAACCGAAGATGACTTCCAGCAATCGAGAAAATGTTTCAGATGCAAATCGGGGCGTCCGTTGTTTTCCATGTTTTTCCACCATGTACAGAAATGACGCATTTCCTGCCACAGTGACACTGATTTCAACTTAACGGAAAATGTTTTGGATGAGGAAAAAAATATTATCTTGGCAAACATAAAACTTTAAGTGGAAAACGACATGAAACTTGAAGTGATTGTACCGCTTATCTTCATTTATCTTGCTAGGTATTGAACATAAATATATAACACGTGTTTGACTTAACACACGAAGATTTGGAACCGAAAACGAACAAGAGCTCTTGGAAGAACAAAACGCCTACTTCCCTTTCACTGCAGTTTGAGTATTTGATACAAAAGAGGTGGGGGCTCATATGTGTGCCTAATGAAAGCAGTAAGACTTAGCAGGCCCACACTGATTTTACCTCACAGTCCTGTTACTGACACCTTGTCTGATATTTATGTGAAAGGAGTCAGTCTGGACAGGCTATGCTGATGGTTTTACATGTTCTTTGCACAGAATTAATTAAATGAACACACAGTTGGAAAGTTGCATCTGTTTAAGTCCCTTATTACCTCAGTAACTACTGAATCAGTTGATCTCTTCTTTTATCTTCTGTTGTTTCCCTACAACTGCTGTGTTCTCCTGAATACGGATAAACCTTTGTCTTATGAAGGTTTTCTAGAAAAATATAGTACAAGAATAACCGGGTAAAGTATAGAAGGATTCAAGAGGCCTTCTCTGTGGGAAAAGTGAGTCCCTCATGCACTCCCAAATTAGGTCATTATTCACCAAGTTGATTATAGTTGCAAAACCTGAAGTCATGTTCGAGATTCAAACCTTGAGCATCTCAAATACGAACCAGGAACGTCAGCTACCCAACCTCAAAGTTCCATAAACATGGTGGACATGAGTTGTCTATGAATAGTGGATTATGAAGGCAGGGAAAGGAAATGGTCATGATTTATTTTTATGGTACTGTTAGGGCATTCACTTGAAAAAATCTGGAAATATATCACATAAGTTGTTAATTGCAGGTCTTGAGATGTTATGAAGGACTTGCCTGAAGATTACTATTTTCTAGGCTGGGGGAAAATGAGTCTCTTTTACCTAGAAAATGTAGATGTAGTGTTGGTACCTGTCTACCAAAGAACACGACAGCACATCCCAGAAAACAGCCAGCTTCAAAATCATTGTGATGAGAATCTAATATTTCACAAAAGACATGCCTGGGTGCAGAAGAAAAACCTCTGTAAGATTTGAGGCTTTCACGGCGGTGACTATGAAGAAAGCAGTCTTCTGGGATTTGGCACCGTGTATATGTGGTGCAGACTGTGCAGACAGTCTGCTTTTACCGGTTCTCACAGTCTCTTCGCTTGCAGATTTCTTATATTTTTCTTCTACCCTGAAGATGGAGGCGATACGTTCCTCCGAAACGTCGGTTAACACCACATATACACAGTGCCAAATCCCAGAAGACTGCTTTCTTCAAGAAAAACCTCGTCATATACCACAGAGTTATACATCAGGGACTTAAAGCATCGTGGCATGATTGATGTTTAAAAATACCAGCTGTATCTTCTGCTCAGTAGATCTTAGAATTTAGTCTCAAGGTCAGATGAGCATTTCTCAAAGGCAGATCGGGAAAAATATTGTAAAGTGATGAATATACTCATATTGAGTTCTTCTGTTCATTCAAGCTTATATGGTTCATAGGATTTGTATAATTAGTTATGTATACTGTCAGCTGATAAAGGAAACATGAATTTGTGTGATAGAATTGCAGCTTTTGTTGCGGTTGTTGGAATTCCCAGCAAGGTTTGGGGAATCTTTGTTTTCACCGCATGCCAAAAATGGGTGTGAGCACCTCTTTAGCCTTCAATGAAATAGATACATGAGATTCCTAGTCCAGATAATGTCCGCAGAAACGTGAAACTGATGTCATTAACTGATATCACGGATGTGAGGTGTTGCCTTTTATTTTCCTCAGTAACATCAAAAGCTTAGGCCATGCCATAGCTCAGGCGGTTAGTCGCCGGCTTCTCACCGCGGCCTAGGTCAGGCCATGTTGAATTTGTGGTGAACAAAGTGGCACTTGGGCAGATTTTGTCTGAGTATTTCGATTTCTTCTGCCAATTCTCATTCCACCACATGCTCCACATTCATCATCATCATCATCATCATCATCTGTCATCTGGGTCTAGACCAATTAGTGGCCGAAGTACCATGTGGACTTAGTCTCTCACCAAACCAAGAAATTGAAAAAAAAAAAAAAAAAAGCATTAGTAGCTTTACTCTGTACACAAAATATTCGTACATACATTTTTTCAAGTGCTTGTAATAGAGTAATGTTTCCATCCCACCAGTGGTAAAGATGCAGCCACAGTGATTGACCCTGATTTTTATAAAACGTAAAATTAAAGACACTTCGCTAACAAGTGTTCAATTAGATTGTGGTTTTCAGGATTATGACAACATGTACTGTCATATGTGGGTGCCTATGTTTCCAGAGGAATCAACTGCTTCCATCCTTCAGCCCAAATTCGAGGTTACAATTACCTCGGTGATTACCTACACAGTTGCATAATCCAGAAGACCACAGTCTAAATTTTGACCCCCAACTCAGCAGTTTTTGCACAATGCAGGCTTGTTCGCTAATATTTGCCGTGTTTTCTTTACAGATGTACAGTGCGTGATATCAAGCCAAGTGCCATATACCTTGGAGGCATTTTGGGGTGTCTCCATTCGAGAGTTGCATCTCTCTCTCTGGCGACCATGGAGTGTGGTGGAGGGACAGATGAAGCAAGGAACAATCCTCAAGGGTCACTACCAACACAAGGGGACTACCTTACAGTATCCTTTATATACCTAACAGTTTAGTTTCAAGCTCTTCACTTTGAGGGAAGTACATTCATTCCAAATTTGACATGGTTGCTCAGGAAAATATAATTACCTGCATTTAATTAAACTGTTAACAAGGTCTTACATAATGCAAAACTTCATAATTTAAACAACCCATCCAGTATTGTTATATTCACTGCTGTTAGAACCCTGAATCTCACGCAGTTATCCTCAGGAGAAGCTACTGTACACATCTGTAAATTCAAATCCCTCTTAGCCAAGAAAGACAAGCTGCTGAGGTTCATCTTAACTGAGATACATCTTCATACCCTGAAGATGGAAGCAGCCTGTTCCTCCAAGATGTTGATATGTGTCTACCAAGTTGCATGGTGTTATATCAAAGAAGGTTGTAATCTTGAAGCTTAAGTTGTTTACAATATGTGTTGCTCTACACCACGGTAAGAAGAGGACTGTACTATAGTGTTCTCAAGTACCTAAATAAAGCAGATGGTCTGATCACTATCCTAGCAGGATGAAGTGAGGAGTGTGTAACTGGGAGACTAAGCGGCCTCTGTAGTCTAGGGGTAACATTCCCACCTCATGGCTCAAGGTACGCAGGTTCAAACCTGGCTGAGGTCGTGGAATTTTTAAGGGCGGAAAAATTCAGTGAGCAAGTCCTCCTGGAGGGACTTTAAGCCATGGGTCCTGTGTCGTAGATTTACGGCACATAAAAGATTCTCATGCCTCCGGTAGATGGGGGAAGTATCAGGTACCACTGCCAGCCTTGCTGGCTGGACAGGGCTGATAGCAAGCACCAGTACCGGCAGGGTATGGCGACTGGTAGAATATCAAAGGGGGACATACAATAGACTATTAGTCGCGGTGCATGGGGAAACCCACCCCCTCCAATAATAATAATAATAACTGGGAGACTGCGTACTCTGTTCTGACTATTATTACAGCAAATCTCCACTAATCCGGATTAAGTGGGGGGAGGTCATCCAGATTAGTGAAGCAAAAGATAGCCCTAAAGATAAAAAACTTAAAAAACAAATAAATGGAAAATAATACAGGTGGTGCTGATGAAAATAAATAAAAAATATTGCCATAGAACCTTTATTTAAAAACTATAAAAAGACTAGAACCTGAAATCCAGGCTCCTTAATCCAGCTCAAGCCAATCTTGGATATTTTCTTGCATGGTTTAAGTCTCTCCAGCTGCCCTCATCACAGCCTGAAAGTCCTCTTGCTTCTAAATCCCATGTGTCTTTTAAATTTTGTACTCAACTGGACAGAATTTTTCGTTATTCATATTTTCAGATTATTTGACATCCAGATTAGTGAGGGTTTACTGTATTACATTAAAATGTAGAAGCCACTTCAGAAGTATTTTCGAATATTAGTTTTTCATGACCATATATCACACATACAGCTTATGCATCATTTAGCGACATGATGAATAATGAATGAAGAATTGGTAGGAGTGTGGAATGAAACAGCCCCTGCCTATTTTGAGATACTCTGTTTGCATGGTAGGACTGAGGAAAACATGGTTTCTGTAAGATTTGAGGTTGTTGCAGTGAAGATTCATATTGTTATCTTCATGTGTGATAACACCATGTAATCTGGTATATGGGTACTGATGTTTCAGAGGAACAAACTAGCTCCATCTTCAGGTCAGATGGAAGCAGTATGTTCCTCCATAATGCTGGTACCCAGCTACCAGAGTACATGGTATCATAAGGACCACAGTATGACAGAAGAACTCACGCACAATTTCCACTCTGAAGGCTGCTATTGGAACTCAGAAAGATCCATGAATACAGTGTAGGTGTTCTCACTGCTATGCTGCCTTCTTCAGGTTGGTCACAGGTAGTGTAGTCATTGTCTGTATGAAAGTTCCTTGACTTACAGCACAGCAAAACTCCTCATGGAGAAGACGTATTCACTTTGTTCCTTCCCCAGCCAGCGCTAGAGCTGGGCACACCTCCTCGGCTTTGCTATCCTCTTGTTATCTTCCTGATCAGGAACGAAGGACGCACCATGCATCCAGATGAAACGGTGAGCTCCATCTCTTCACAGTGTGTGATATTAAAATCTGAGAAATTGGGTGTCTCATTCCTTGGCATGCACCAAATTTTGTGCTCTTAAAGATCCACCTACTTTATATTCATACTTTGCCCTTGAATTATCTGGAGAATTCATACACCTCATTATCCTTATCTTCAGTTAGGAATATGATAATGTGGAGCAAGAGATCAATCTAGAGGAAATCCGTGTACCAGTAAAACAGCCTTCTCAGGTAAGGTGGAGCTGCTTTTGAGGGAGTTAATGTGCGTAGTGCTCATACAAAAAGTGGACATTTGTCTGCCACATATATTGTGATGCATAGACCCATTGCTAGGCAACAACTGTGAGACCAACGATACAACAGCCGTTGCTGGGCAGTGGCAACCATGCCAATGGACTGACTAGAAAGCGGCGTTTTCTGCAGGATCCACGCCAGTGGCTGTGCACATAATAGTGGATACATCAGTGAGGAGCGGTGTTTTCTACGCGGTCTGCACAGAAGGGTTATGAGCGGCCGAGGCTAAATGAAAAATGTAATAATGTGAATTAGCAGTCACAAAACTAATGCCCATGTCAAATTTACCAGTGAATTATAAGGCTTAATTGGGACCATTCAAGAAGTGAAACTGAAATGTAGAACAACCCCATCTTTCCACTGTTGTATGTTATGGAGTTAAAACTCCACAGTTTAGTAATGTTCGTAAAGAAAGATACATGAAGTCATAGAATAATTTAAATGTGCATGCATGCGTCCATCATATGAAGACATGCATGAAACCGTGTTACTATTTTGAGTTGACACAGCACCGTCAGGGCAACAGAACATGCATACAAAATTTTGTCAGTACAAGGACTAGGGATGAAAATGAACAAAGTGAGATAATGAATGTGAAAATAAGAAGATACAAAACAATAGATGTATCTCAGTATCACTGGGTTTCTGTATTCTGTGCATCTTGATCCTTGGTACTTAATTGTGATTGGCTGTTTCTAATGGACCCAAATAAATGTCTCCCTAACTTTTCACCTGAAGATGGAAACAGATTGTGTTTCCAAAATATTTTCTGTTCAGAAAACTAAACAATGGACGCGGTAGCATAGTTGATCGAGGCACTGTGCTACAAGCCGGAAGGTCACAGGATCAAGTCCCAATGAGGTGGATTTTTTTTTCAATTTACCTATTCCTTCCCGCCACGCTATGGCCCTGGGGTTGACTCAGCCTCTAGCAGAATTGAATACCAGAAATCTTGGGGGTAAAGGGCGGCTAGTGTATAAGACTGACAGCCTCACCGCCGTCTGTGAGCGAATTGTCTGGAGAAAATGTGGGAGCCTTGATGTCTCACAACCCTATGGGCCTTCACGGCCTGTTACAGGGATAGCTTTACCTTTATGGACAAAGTCCAGAAATCTAGTCCTAAGTGTGATGTACCATTCTCAGAACCCTTTCATGAGAAATATATCTCTGAAATGTTTAATGATAACTGACATATGTTTCAGGTTGCCCTGGTAAATGTGGTCCATATTAAGGACTCTGTGTGCACTTTGCCAACAAGTATCCTCGCACAGTACTTGAAGCAAGCCAATGGACAGCTGTCTTGTCTGAAGGTATGAATTTGTCTGGATTTTGTGGGGGAAAATTAAACTAAATAATAAATTGCTGAAGAGTTTATTACATTTGTTTTGCTATACTCCTAGACCAGAATAATCTACCTCATTTCATAGATCTTGAACGTTCATAACACAGTTGAATTAATACAGTGATACATACATCATTTTATATGCTGTGTTAGTTTCCTAATAGTGGAGAAAGGTATGGATTTGGTGGTGGTGATGTAGAACTGTGGAGGAAGCTGGGATAAAAATATGGATGTTGGGTTGTTGAGGAGCTCAGGAAGGAGGAGAGGTGAGAGATTGTTTGGAGAAGTTGAAGTAATGGTAAATAACTTGGTTTATGCGGGAAGTGAGAATAATGAATAAGGGTGAAGAAATAGAATAAAAAAGAATTGGTGGGTTGAAGGAATGAAAGGAGAGGTGAGGAAGACACTGGGGTGTGTAGCAATGGGGCAGAGGCAGAAGAGGGGAACAGTGGAAAGAAGATTGCTTAGGTTAGAAGGCGGAAGAGAGGTGAAACTGAGGAAAATTGATGCACAGGAGGGGGAGGGAGTCAGTAGGCTCTGTGAGATGGGAAACAGCAGCAAGGAATAGGGAGTAAAGGAGGGAAGCGTTGCTAATGCTGGGGTGGCAGCACCATTCCTCTGTTGTGTGCTGATAGTGTGATAGTGTATGTTCTTCCAGCAATTATACCTGGCCACTGGAAATCCCCTTAATTATGAAGATGAACCATCAATGTCACTTGGGATACGAGAAAACTGCAGCACAAGTGAGAATGGGAGAATGCCACAAGGGGCTTCAACAACCTTGCTGTGCACAACAACCTCTGATGAAGATGGTGGATCTGTGTGGAATGCTGCAGGAGAACAGCTGTGTGTTGTTTGCCAATATTTCCCTTTGTCACGAGCTCTCCTGCCCTGTCGACATACCTGCATCTGTGCCAGTTGTTTTGGCAAGCTTGACAGATGCCCCATGTGTCGAAGCCCCATTAGGAGTTACTTTTGCATCAGAGGAGAGGAGTATATGCCCACAGAACCCGGGTCAGCGGCTTCTAAGCCACCACCCATCTTCCGTTGGTTTCAGGACTGGAATGATAGACTTACAGATTTTCTTGGCTTTCATCGGTAAAATTGTGGAAGAAAATCCTTATATATGAGTGAAAAAGGGCCAGGAAATATTTCCAGTTGCTTAAAGACAGACTTATACAAACAGTTTCCCATTGTGATGTAATTAGTCTCACAACCCTGAGATGGACAGAAAGTACAATGGACAGAAAGTACAAGAGTCTTAAACATCCAAAACTGTTCTTTTTTTATTTGAATAGGAAGTATATTTGAAGAACTTCACTTAGTGATAAGTATTTATAACAAATCTGAACTAGATTTAGGTACTTGTAGCTGTGAAACATGTACACAGCATTAATGAGGACGCACTCTGTTGTATTTAACGTGTATTTATTCCAGACTTTAATGTGGAAATATGAGAGTTACCAGTCCCACTTACATGGTGATTTACTCATACTAAATGTTTCCTGTGTGGAGGTAAGTTGTTTCAGAGTTACGAAGAATCATATTTTGAACGTAAACAATACTCTGATTTTAATTTTTAGACTATCTAAAGTGTATATTTTATTTCCGTATCACTGAATTGAATAATATAATTTCTGTTAGATAGACCATGAAAGGCCTCAGTATTATTTGAAGATATTTTTCTGCTAACACATCCCCACCCCCACCCCACACACAGACACAAATTTAAATAATGTCTGAACCAAATAACTAATTTACTCTCACTTTAATACTGAATTTATTAACTGTTGCCCCACTTGGCCTAAAATCCTGAAACTAATCATGATGCTGAACCAGATGTTAGATATGCTACCGGCTGTGTTCTCAGACTTTCATATTTTTCTTCACATTGGTGCGTCTTGCTGTGCAGTCAGGATACACTATACATATTCACACTACTTGCTTTTTTCTTTATTCTAAAATCTGTTTGGAATCATGTTTCAGACAAATTTGCTATTAAAAATGAGGATTACAATACATTCCTTACCTTCTGTAGCCTTCACTTAATTACGTTTCTGCACGTCTGACAGTAATTAGAAATGTTTCTTCTGTCATTCCTTTGTGTTCATAGCCCATCTTAATATCGAGTTCACCATACAGACACATCTCATCTTAAATCTCATGAGTTACTGGCTGTAACAAATAAATGTGTATAATAAAATATTTGACATTGTATTCTATAGGAAATTTAAATATTTAGTAAACAGAGATAACTTAAAGCCAAGTTAGAAAAAGCAGTTCCTTGCTGTTTAATTAAGGGTTCTTGATGTAAAATTTGTGAAAAATCCAGTCATCAAACACATCACTCATTTTAAGTAGCAGACAAACTTTATGCTTCACATAAAAAATGTGGTAATATTTCAAAACATTTCATTCTAAAATTAATTTTACAAGTCATATCCAAGTCAGAAATTTGAGGGTTGTATGTATTAAGGTGAGCCAGCATAGTGCAGTTGGTATAGCGACTGACTGTGGGCTGGACAACCAAGGGGCCGGAGTTCTAGTCGTGGTGGGGGTAAGAACTTTCACTTCCCCACGTTGTTCAGACCGGCTCTGGGGCCCAACCAGCTTCCTATCCAGTGGGTACGGGAGGCTCTTTTCCCAGGGGTAAAGCAGCCAGGGCATGAAGCTGACCACTCACATCCAACTAGTGCCAAGGTCAAGAAAACATGTCTATGCATTCATTCCCCCATACACCATCATGGCATGGTGCTTAATTAGTTAAGCACAGGGATAACTTTACCTTTACCAATGTAACATTTTGTAACATATTAGTTTTTAACAGTGAAAGGTTATTAGTGCCCCACCCAGACTCTAGGTTCATATACAATCTAGCATCAGCTGTATGAAGTGCTTTTCCAGTATATCAAACTGTAATCAAGGTTCCATATTCCTCTTTCAAAGATTTCTTCAGTTTGGGATATTTAGTTTTTAAGTGTTGCATTTCTGTACTTTAATACAGTTTGCATAATACAACTGAAAACTAAAACAGTAACAGTTACTTAAGGCTAAAGAATATAGTGTGGAGTGCTGTATCATTAAAAACTGAAATTTTTGAAGGCCATAGGAATTCACATTAATATTTCAACACATAACAAGTTTGCAAAAATATACATGGTGTAACAATTCTGGAATATTGGCTCACTTTTGTTTAAATATCTCAAAAATGGTAAGACATAAAGATAACATGGTACTGTAATTTGTTTTCTTTTTTTCTCTTTTTATTTATTTAATTAAAAGCATATTTACAATCTACTCTCAATAATACGGAGTAATAAGTAAATTTGTTCTAAGTAGGTGTCTTGAGTAGAGAGTGTCTAATTTCTGTCTGCAGCTTTTGTTCAAGACAGGTTTCACCATGATAAATATTTAACAAAGGCCAACACCACTGCAGGACCACATGTTGGTCCTCATATATTGTGTGATTTTTGTTCGCTTTCAACCACAATTGAAATGTACAGACAAGTATTACTAAAACTACCCATTATCAAATGTCATGAAAATGCTTTCAACGGTTGTCAGTTTGTTTCATGCGTGCAGGTGGACTGATGAATGGAGCTGTTGTGATAGGTGCTCTGCCAGGATGTGAATGCACCTGCAACCAATCTAAAACTCTATAATTCTAACTGCTTAAGGTGATTTAAGTTCTTGTGAACAATTTAAAATAATATTTATCATATGACCTTTATAACTGTGTCTTTTCTTCCATTGTAGCAATTTATTTATCTATAAGATGTGAGGTTTGGGGTTCTCATGGCAGTGACTATGAAGAATGCTGCCTTTCAGGATATTGTGATGCATACCCATTGCTAGACAACAGCCCGGTAAACACCTTCCTACTTAAGCATGTGACAACAATAGGGAGGCCATTGCTAAGCAATCACATGGTAAACAGGCTTCGTCAACAATACAGACTGTGTCTTCTGTTGGGTCTGTGCAAAATGGTTAAAAGAGAAGTGAATTCTGAAGCTGGCAGTAGTTTTAGGAGTACAGAACAGTAGTCAGAAGAGAATTGGGTCAAGTCTTCGGAACAAGCAGCAGCATGAAATGGCAAGAATACTTCGTAGTGATTTGAAGTGATAGCTCCTAAGATAGATATGTTGCCACGAAACAGATAATGTGTGCTTGTGATTTGTGAAGTGGGCAGATTAGTGATAGTGCTGTAATTGTTTGTGATTAACAGAGATTGTAAACAAAGTGTTAATAAAGCCAATCCAGAACCCGTTACTATTAGTCACAGAAACCCACAAACGTGACAGTATGATTCTGTTTAGTCTGGTAGAGGTTTTTCTGGTAAACTGTGAGATTACAGGTTGTCACCACATCCTAGTAGACAGCATTCTTCAGCCTACAAGCTATTTCTATTTCTGCTGTAAATTTGCAACAGTAGAAGATGATTGTAATGACATGTAATGAGCAAGGTTTTTTTTTTGTGTGTGTGTGTGTGTGTGTGTGTGGGGGGGGGCAAATTGGATCGAGATCCAGTGACAATGTGTGGTCTGGTTTCACAAGCAGAATATCTTTTTATGGTGGATCCTAAGGGTGGTAACTACTATGACTTTGAGACACGCAGCAGTAAGAGTGGAGAGGTGAACATAATTTGAAAAATAGATGCCTTCTATATTATGCAGTATAATGTGAAACAAAAAATGATCAAACAGTAACTGAGCAGGATGTAAAGCAAAGGTAATAATCATGTATTCACCTGGATAGGCTGAGAAAATCCAAACTCTGCCTTGATGGAAGGATGGCTCGTGTACAGTAGGAATTTCAGCGTCATATTTCATAAAGACAAGATGGCTGTCTTAAAGTTGTACTAACCTGATCAGTATATGTGATTAAAGTATTGTGTTGTATCTAACTAACAAACCATTATTCTGGTCTTATGAGTTCGCTGCAGTTATGTCATATAATCACAGCAGTAATTTGAAGACAAGAAATACATGTTTGTATGAAAACTTCATTCATGAGCTTGGACCTATAGACACAAGATACATAATTTATTTCTGTGAAGAGTAGTTCATTTTTGTGGATTTAAAAATGGAATACTAATCTGAAATGTCTTAGAAATTGTGTCAATTAATATTTTTATTCTCCCTTAAAACTATTGCGTACCTCATAATATTTATGGTTCGATGAAGGATTATGGGTGTGAAACTTGGTCTTTGACATTAAGGGAGGAACATAGACAGAGGGTGTTGAGAAGAATATTTGGACCAAAGAGAGATGAAGTGACAGGAGGTTGGAGAAAACTGCATAAGGAGGAGCTTCATAACTTGTACTCTTCTCCAAGTATAATTAGAATGATCAAGTCAAGGAGGATGAGGTGGGCAGGTCGTGTAGCACGAATGGGGAAGACAAGGAATGCGTATAGGATATTGGTGGGGAAGCCCAAGGCGTAGGTGGGTGGACAATATTAGAATGGATCTTAGAGAGAGAGGATGGAATGGTATGGATTGGATAGATCTGGCTCAGGATAGGGACCAGTGGAGGGCTCTTGTGAATACGGTAATGAACTTTCGGGTTCCATAAAATGCTGGGAAATTCTTGAGTAGCTGCAGAATTGGTGGCTCCTCCAGAAGGGCTGAGCTCCATGAGTAAGTAAGTAAGTAATAATATTCGTTTAATTTATAGCTTTCTACAAACATTTTAAACCTTTGGACCAATTTTAGTCATAATATGCTCTATACTTCAAGTCTGCATAAACCTCCTGTCACTTGCAGTAGTATACACTACATTCTGTGACTTAAAATTCACTTAATGTATGTGGCTGCATAGAAATTAAAAATGTGACTTTAATAATTGACTTTTGTTGTGCTTATAAATAAGACTTTCTCTGTAACTGTATCTTTGACAGCGTCGTACTGAATCGTGTGAGAGATGAAACTTGGAAACAAATTTATTGATATTTGTGAAGCTTGAATTCCACACATTAGTGAGACATCTTAGATTTATTTCATGGTTAATAACTGTACTTTCTCAAGCCTTTCTTCGAAAGTAGAATAGAATTTATCGAATTCATTGTATGTGAATAGCCTGTGATAATGTTAAAATGTAAATAAAAAATATATTTATTGAAAAAGTGAAGGTGATAGTTTCATATTGAAATGATTCTTATAGTGTGTAAGCGGAATGATTGTTTAGAATGTTTAAAAATTGATCACAGATTGTTAAAATGAGGGATTGAAACAAGATCCTTGTATAAGCTTATCTTGTGAACTAGATTTTGCAACAAAGAGGAACCAAGGTGAAAAAAAGAATACTGACATTTCCATTTATGTTGTGGCCCTACTGTAACATGGTCAGCACAGTTCATACACAGATGTCTGATTTTATCTTTATTATCTGATTAGCAAAATAGTAAAAAATATGTACAAAAGAAACTCAGTAACAAAGACTCCCATACGATATAAAATACTGAGTCCCAGAAATGCACAGAACATTAATATAAAATGGATCAGAGGCAAATGATGAAAAAGTGACCATTAACAGTACACAAGGTAAAAGTGCAGCAAAGTGGATTTTTTTAAGAGCAGCATCTTCTGGGATATAACGCTGTGCAGTGCGTTGAAAGTCAACCGACATTTTGATCGCGTCCATTCCTTTTCTTGCTTGACTTATTCAACCCTAAAAGATGGAGGCGCTATTTCTCCGAAACGTCGGTCGACTTTCAACGGACTACACGGCGTTATACCACAGAAGACAGTACTCTCTATAGCCACCTCTATAACCTCAAATACCGCACGGTATTTTTTTGTCTGATGGTTCCGCCACAGATACTATAACAGGGTTAACACCACGGAGTACTAATAGGATTTCCAGTTTATTTATATTTTGGAAATCGTTGAAAACGGCATGCTACAGCCATAGAATCCTGCCACTGACGAAAATGTATTCTGGGAACAATGGGCACCAGGGAAAGAGTCATAGTGTCACAAATGCATAAGGGAGTGCTATAGTCATATTTCAAATTGCCAGCCGTGTCAGCCATTATTCCTTGTCCGTCGCGGGGAGGGTGGAAGGGCAAATAGCCGCCATTTGCAGGGAATATCTCGTACGGAGTATGGTAGCGTCCTGTTCAGTTATTAATTGCAGGAATTCGAGGAAGAATAATAGTAACAATGTAACATTTCACAGGTATGATAGCATAGGTAACAACCAAAGTATAATATTCTACAAGCAGTTTTATTGAGATTTTAGTTTCATTTTAGTATGATGGTGAAATGTATTTTCTTCTCATCCGTGAATAATATTATTTAAGTATTTATGATATGGGACAACTACGTTTAGTCGTTTTGACGTGTATTATGAAGAATACCCGTTGCCTCCATATACCATTAATGCATCAGCCATATTCTGTGGAATAGCTATTTTCATTATACTCCAGAGCGCCACTTGGAAAGGAACTTACCATTGAAGGGATATCTTCTTTTGGCAGACTTTTATCCTGCCATATTACCGGCTTAGTTTAGTTTGAAAATAATTGCCGAATAGTCGAGTCACCGAACTCCACTCTAGAAGTTGAGAGAATTACTGAATATCTAATACAAGATAATCTAACCTTACTTTAGTCGCCATAATATTGTTCATGGTCACTCCACTCTAGAAGTTGGGAGAATTACTGAATATCTAATACAAGATAATCTAACCTTACTTTTAGTCGCCATAATATTGTTCATGGTCACTGCAAGCTTCACTGAAAAGTAATGAAGTGCTGTGGAGACATAAAAATGCATGAAAACGCTTGCAGTTATTGACATGTCACAACATCCTATGCTGACACTTCTTTCATATAACTAGATGTACAGTTTTTTTATAAAAGTGGAGGAATGAGGTTTGAGATGGAATGTACATACTTAAACTGCGGTCTTTTGCTGAGATCTTCGTACAGTTAGATGAGTTTTATGTTCGCTAGACAAATACATTTGGTCAGGAAAACTCCTGCAGGTCAACATGAACACGGTGAGAGCAAAGGTTATTCTTGAACCATTTATCTCATGTATAAACCTTCACTCCACTGTACACAGACTTTCTATTTTTCAGAAGCATATGGAGTTCCAACTACTGTGATCTTACAGTTTGTTTCTTTTTCAGTTTATTTAATGTAGGTTCATTAACTGTATCAGTTAAAATAGCCTCAGATGACCATTGATTGTGACTAATAACTTGAGAAGGACGAGGAAGGAGGTGGTCATAAACTTCGGGTACTATCTCACCATTTCAGTGGTGGAGTGAGGAAAGCCATGGAAAAGTCTCAAGATCTCCTTATGCATGTGATACTGTTTGTTTGAATCTTAGGTTATTTAATTATGCTCTTCCAACTGCATAGGTTATGTAGTGCCATATGGCATGATAATCATGAATAGTATTAAATAAGGATTAGTAGAAAAAAATCAGTCATTATTTATTTGAACATGTTATTTCAATAATGTTTATTGTACTACACAGTTTGTCAAGAATGCAACAAATTGTTCCTTCTTTCTTACACTTTCACTTTCGACACAACATGTTTCGGCCCTAAATGGCCATCTTCAGGTGTCTTACTATGCTAAAACTGCTACACTGCACTAATATTGTCCATTCGTCACACATGCGCCTGCACGCTTCATGATTTAAGACATAAAGTCAACACCACATGCTGCTAGAAGGAACAACGCCCAAGCAAAGGCCAAAATTACAGATTGCAGACATAACACAGCGCACTTACAAATAGAAAAACAGGCTGCCACAATAAAACATCTGAAGTAAAGGATACAGATAAAACAAATGGATGACACCCCTTGTGAGGTGTAATAAGAATTTTACAAACTTTATAAGAAATTTTAATAGATTTTATTTTATTTAAATTAAGTGAACTCCAGCATGTGCTATTGTAACGCATACCAATTGACTACAAGTATGACATTTTAAATCATGAAGCGTGCAGTCGCATATGTGATGACTGAACAATATTAGTGCAGTGTAGCAGTATTAGCATAGTAGGACACCTGAAGATGGCCATTTAGGGCCGAAACATGTTGTGTCAAAAGTGAAAGTGTAAAAAAGAAGGAGCAATTTGTTGCATTCTAGACAGACTGTGTAGTACAATAAGCAGTATTAGATATAGTAATGCTACAGGATGCTTAAATACAGTATTATTTCAGCATATACTTTGGGAGAGCAAGAAGAAGTAGAGAAAATCTTCAGCATAACCACTAAACTAACTGATGTCTGAACCAGTTACTTCCCAAATATAAGTCAGAAGTGTCTGAGGTCCTCACAGTGGTGACTTGGGCTACATAGTGACACATCCCAGAAGATAATTCCTTTCACAAGTCTATGGCATTACTGCTGCTCTAGCATGCTCAGTTTTGTATTACTAGTTTATCAAGAAAGTTTTACCCTGAGGATGGAGGCAGTAGTTTCTTCCCAAACATTGGTAATCACCTGCAGAGCTGCATGATATCACAGTCCAGAAGACCACAACATGAACCTTCACGAATGTAGACATCTCATGTCTTGTATGAGCTGTGTTGACATTTTAACCCTTCAGCTGCCAACCTGAAAGCTCTGTTCAATAACAAGAAGCTCTGGGGACAACTGATAGCATACTTTCCTTCAAAATGACATGAACTACATAGGAAAAGGCATGTCCAACAATTCATTTATTCTTTCTTGTGTATTTCTTACCATGGGAATGTGTTTTCAAGCAGTTGCATAGCGATGAGGGGAGGTGAGATTCACAGATCTCATAAGCCTCCTTTTATTTTTTCAAACTTAGGGAAAGTAAGCTAAAAGTGGGCTAAAAATATGGCTAAACACTGATGAAATTATGTATCACGTGTACAGTGAAATGGTTAATATGCCAGTATACTTAAAGTTTCTGTCTGGTGCTTAGTTTATTGTAAAGATTTCATTTATTCATTCACAGGTTTCCTCTAAGTAAGCCGGAGCTTTGTAAGCAGTGGGTTCGTGCTCTTTGCCAACCAGACTTTAATCCTTTGCCACATCATTTACTTTGCTCAGATCATTTTGAGAAAAGTTGTTTTCTGCCAGGATATGTAAATAGACGACAGTTAAAGAAAAACGCAGTACCTACTTTGTTTGATTGTCTTGAAAAGGTGAGTTTGAAGACCTCAGATACAACCTCTTTATTAAAACCGTCACAACACAACAAATATCAAGATTAGTGCCTAGTTTCAGCTCTTCAATTCAAGGAGAATGATTGTTGCAAAGAATTTTATAGGTCATACCAGTTTTTCATGAAAACAAGAACTGGTTTTTGTTACATGACAGCATGCATACTCCATTAATTGTTTGTTTGAAGATTTCTTTGACCAAATAGGGTTACTGAGATCGCCCACCCTCTCCTCACCAGGTTTAGCTGTAGCCAACATTTTTATCATTTGAAGTTAAATGTGAAGGTGATAAGGGATCACTTTCTTAGCATCCAAACATCCAAAAGAATATGACTGATCATCTCAAATAGATAACTTTTGGGGAATTTCAAATTTATTTGTAGTAATTAAATAAGAGGTGTAACAGGTGTATAAAGTCTTAATGATGACTACTTTAAATGATTCTCATAGTAAATTATTTCCAGAATTTCAGCTTCTCATGGATTCTTTTCCTTTTTTTAAAAGAATTTTTGTCCAGTTACTTCTCAGATGCTGTGTCTGTATATTATCTTCCCAAATGGTAGTCATGTGAAGTGAATGTTGTGCATTTTTGTTGAAATAAAAATGTCTTACAGAAATTGATTGAGCCTAATGACTAAGGTGTTTTATTTCTGTCTTCTTAAAAACTAGAAGCAGATGGGTAGCATAATTTTTTAATAAGAAGTTGTGCAGATGTCGAAAGAATGTCATGAATGGTATCATTTTGTAGTTCCCTAGCAGACCAATCATAGGGAACTGGTGTTTATCACAAATGTCACGCCCGTCCAAACTGATGAGCCTCGCTGTACTTCAGCAGAAGGTAACACCATCCTCTAAAAAAAAATAAATGACATTCAAGTTCAGAGTTGTGGGAGCCACACTTGTTTCTTAACCAGATGATGGTAACAAGGCTTTTACCTGCTCATAATAGGTCATGTATTTAGGCTTAGCCCCTGCATTGTACATTTAAAGAAATAGTGGGGCAGTTGTTACAGCTGCATTGTAGGAGGAAGGAAGGGTGATTTAATGTAACGTAGGCCCATACACACCCTGTAGTTTTTTATCTCAGTGGACTGTGCCAGATCCATTGGCATTCTTCTGAAAATGGCCAGGTCTAAAAGCACAACAGTACAACAAACTAACTCCACACAGCAAGGTCTGTCTTGAAAAGCTAATAGTCGGTTAGCTGATTAAGAAATTTACACATACCTATACAAACCTATTTTAGCATATTATGATGTCAAGTTAAATATATTTCACTGTAATACAAATTTCCTGTCATGCTATACTTAACAGTGCATGCCCTGCTCAAGTATTTGTTAATAGTAAACTTGCATTTAAAGATACTGCCATGTTTAAATATTTGCTATAAAGATTCTGTATGAGAACAGCATTGGACCATTTTGGACAAATCCCAAACATGTTGAGATATATGTGTCCAGTACTCACAGATTGATTAAAAAATTGTACTGTTATTTCATGTTTAGGAATTGCAACATCTGGCATCAAACACAGAGAAGGAAGAACCAATGTCAGTGTCCAATCTAAAAAATGATAATGTTGCTTTCTCAAAGTTGGATCAAGGTATGAAAACAAAAGTCACCTTTTCAAAGCCTTTTTGTTGACATGAAGTCTAAACCAACTTTCTCCTGTTGTGCTGGGCCATATGGCTGTATACTGTTTTGTGCCATCTCTCCTCTGGTCGTCTGAAATTGTAATGAATAGTGAAATTTTCCAACAAAATCATAGAATCTAATAAATGCTGTATGTATTGTATGGGGCATGCAGTAGCGTAGTTGGTTGAGGCACTGTGCTACAAGCCAGAAGGTTGCGGGTTCAAGTCCCGATGTGGTGGTGGTGGTGTTGTCCCCCCCCCCTCCAGTTTACCTAATCCTTGCAGCCGCACTATGGCCCTGAGATTGTTTCAGCCCCCAGCAGAAATGAGTACCAAGAATCTTCCTGGAGGGTAAAGGGTGGCCAGTACCTAAGGCTGACAACCCTACCACCATCTGTGAGCCAATTGAAAAAATCCATCTCATTGGGATTTGATCCCATGACCTTCCAGCTTGTAGCACAGTGCCTAAATCAACTACGCTACCGCATGCCCCCCCAGAAGAGCAGAAGAGAGTACTCTTCATAATCACCACTCTAAGAACCTCAAATGCAACACTGTATAAACCTGATAGATGGATTGAATTTTTAATTCCCCTAAAATGTTTGGGGGAGGCAGATGGAGGAGAAGAATAAGAGTAGGGCAGATGAAGTTCACAAAAAAAATGAAATATTAAGTTAAGTTAAGCATGTGTAACATTCAGCTGTCTTAATAGATTTCTTGAGTGTTAGCTCTAGATAGAATAGAGAAATGTAGGGGCACAGGCTCCATGTTGTAAGTCAACAGTTTGGAATGCAGATAAGCCATGTTCCAGATGATCAGTCAGTGAAGAAGGTAATGTTCTCTCTGTCTTTACAGAAGCTGCAGACTTGCTGGATGAGCAGTATGGTTCTGGAAGCAAAGCAGAAGAACCACTAAAAATGCGGACTGAGTCACTGTGTCGTGTCTGTGCATGTCCAAGTGAAGAATTAGTCCCAGTGTTTGGGCAGAAAGGTTCAGAATTGCAGCTGCTTGAGAAGATTCACATACATCTCCCTATAATGGTGAAGAGTTACACTAATGCTGTCTTACTGTCCTTGACTTTTCTCGTCTTCCTATTAGAAAGTGATATAACCTTGACAGATATTTTCAGCCATTTATGTTTGTAGTGCAACTTTAGTGAATAGAGTGTGTGGTGTGGTCTCCCATCCATGCCTACATGTTCCTGGTGCTGTCTTTCCTTCAGGTTTTCCTGCTGACATGATAAAAAATTCTGCATGTTTTTTGGAACCCAGAAATTCATTACCATGTTCACAAGAACCCAACATCGTTATTTACAGACACATGTATTTACTTCACAGATATAGCCATTAATAATTGCCTATCATATAGACATTATCAAATTTCCCTGAAGGGGTTCTATTCTGTGCTCTGTATTCAATTCAGGTGACTCCAGAAGATTTGCTACCTGTGATCTTGTGTACATCTTGTATTTATAAACTTGAAATATTCCCTAAAGATGTTATATTCTTTACTCTTTTATTAAATTCAGGTGACACCAGAAGATATACTTCCTGTGACTATGTGCACATCCTGTATTTGTAAACTTGAAATGTGTCATCAGTTTGTTCATGGATGTTTGGATGCAGATATAAAGTTGAGAACAATTTTTGGCTTGGAAATGGATGAGTTAGTAAGTAAGCGTATTTATTTAGTTAATTATTCATTTATTGTTTTCTATCTGCCTAATGAAGCTGTCACTAGCTCATACTCTGCGGCTTTGAATGGTAGTATAATTAGTGAACGGCGAAGTGAAGGATATGAAAAGTAGCAGTCATGGTTTATTTCAGAGTGTGTTCCTGATGTGTTACTTTTACATTTACATTGCATTGCATTGCATTCCATGGATCCAAACTTCGTCAAAATGACTGTAGGATGTGAAATATGTCATATAAATACAAAACATATGTACAGACACAGTGGAGTTCTCACACAAGAGAAACCAAAAATACACAGTGACTACACACAGGGCTATTTAAATATACATAAGTTATTTTCCAGACAATAGGTATTCATGAGCAGAGTAGAATGAATGTGTATTTACTGCCTGAGGCATTTTGCTTGGTGATGCTCTCATGTTTGAATTTGACCCCCCTCGGTGCTATTCATGAAGCATCTGCATTATTCCCTCTCTTCCTGATCAGTATAACGTGTAACATTTAGACTGAGTGCTGTGCACTGTTTGTTATATCCCGTTGTTTTTCTAAGTTATGTGACAGCTTCTGTACATACTTTGCATATTTCTCAGAAAATGGAAGAGTTGCATGAAATTATTTGTCATGGCATTGTAGGTGTATGCACAATGTATGTCATGTGTTCAGGAACATTAAAAATTACAAAATTACCTTTTTTTAAGTCACCAATGAAGATGTTTATGTCACATCATAAACGGAATAAACCTACCAGAAGATCGTAAACCAGTGGGGGGAAAAAAGAAGGTAAAGCTGTCCCTGTGCTTAATTAAGCACCACGCCAAGAAGGCGTATGGGAGAGTTGATGTATAGGTCCACATTTCATGGACTTGTGCACTAGCTGGAGGTGAGTGGTCAGCTTCACACCCGGCTGCTTTATCCCAGGAGAAATTGGCTCCACTACCATTTGATAGGAGGTTATGCTGTCGAGAAGAGAAAACTGTTTCCCCTATTGGAAATTGAACCCCAGCCATCCAACCAGTATCTCATTGCTATTCCTACTCCCATCTGAGCCAATGAATGACGCAGTAACATCCAGCACTGGTAGTTGCAATTCCTCTACTCCAGTTGTTACATGTTTGGCTTTCTGCTTGTTATTTATAGCGGTTATTCTTTTAATTGCAGATGCTTTACAGTGATGAGCATACTGTTGAGAGTCCATGCGGAACATCTAAGGAACCTTCTCCACAAACAGAAAAGGAAGAGCTGTATTCCCACACATCTGAAGGTTCCGCAGATGACGAATATGAAACTCATACAGCACAGTCAGTCAAATCAGATGAGTCTGTTGATAATTTTGATTATACAGAACATCCAGAAATTTCAGCAGTTGTACCTGAACAGAATACTGAAGTAGGTGTGAGAGATGTGGATGACATAGAATACAAGGCTGTTGATGCCAGTCATCATTCTCTTGAACAGCTTAATCATACAGCATACATAGATGGTGCACTTGTGGAAGAACAGAATGTTGTCATAGACATGGAAGGGGCAGATGTGGTGGAATATGAAACTTACAGCCTTGGTCATTCAGCTGACGAAGTTGATTGTGCAGAATATGCAGAAATCTCATGGACTCATGGTGATTATACTGAGGTAGATGCAGATGTTATAAATGAGGTTCAGTATGATGCAAATGACTTTGATGAACATTCTGATCAGCTGCAGAGTTCTGAAGAACAAGAAATCACATTTGATCAGCAGAGTCATGAATACCTAAAGAATGCAGAGTCTGCTGCAGGCTGCATGAAATTGAGACATAGTTCAGCTGCAGAAAAGTCAAAAATGGTATGTACACATCGTAGATTAACTGCTACTTGTTCAATATAAAGACGCTTCAGATATCCCTTAACTTTTAACTTATGAATTATTATTATTATTATTATTTGAGGGGGTGGGTTTCCCCATGCACCGCGACTAGTGTTAATCTATTGTGCGTCCCCCTTTAATATTCTACCAGTCGCCATGCCCTTCCAGTACTGGTGCTCGCTATCAGCCCTGTTCTGCCAGCGAGGTTGGCCCTCTTGGGCAGTGGTCCCCAATACTTCCCCATCTACCAGAGGAATTGGAAACTGCTTGGGTGGGAAACTGCCTAATTTTTCTCAGAGGTGTCCTAGAGACATGAGGATCTTTTACGTGCCGTAAATCTACGACATGGGACACACGACTTAAAGTCCCTCCTGGAGGACTTGTTCACTGAATTAGTCCAACCTTAAAAATTCCACGACCTCCGCCGGGTTTGAACCCACGTACCTTGAGTCATGAGGTGGGAATGTTACCCCTAGACTAGGGAGGTCGCTTTTTAACTTATGAATGTTAGATATATATATAAAACAGCAAATAACACTCAGCTGTGGCCCAGATGTTAGATTTATCCACGGCAGTACACTGCACTCTGGGATTGCTGACAGTTTCATCTTCCAGTTGAAACCACAGCAAACCCATGCAAGGTCAAGTCAAGTCTGTCATGTACTCAAGAAGGGCTGAGCTCTGTGGATTTAGATGTATTTCCTATATTTTCCAGAAAAGAGAGAACCCTAAAGTGAAAGTTGTTATTGTGAACGTGAAAGATACAGTGAACAAGACACACACTGCACAGTTCAGAAGGACTTCAGATCTGATGATGATGAAGGATCTTTCTTCAAACAAGTAAGTCACAATTTCTGTCCTGTTTAATGCTGTAGGGGATATTTCACTGTCATTGTAAAAGGATTTTAAAATTGTGATCTCAGATGTGACTTCTCAAACTTGGGAGCCACTACTTTACAAAGTATCGTAGCTACTGCTTATGTTCATCATTGGAGATAAAGGGACCCATTAATGATGATTGTCCAGTTTTTGTTGAAAATGAGAAATGGATTAAATTTTGAGTTTTTTGTAGCAGTGGTTATTCATATCATGGTGTTCTGAGTTGTGACACCATGTAGTCTCATAGACAGATACACCTACAAGACTACACAGTGTCACAGCCCAGAAGACCACAGAAATAGTGGAGGTTCTGTGGTGATATTTGGAATTTTGTAACAAAGCTGATAGGCCTGTTGGTATATATGTGAACACGTATGTGCACAGACATCCTTGTCTGACTGACAGGCCAGTCTTTGAAAATAAGGACCTGGCCCCATTAGACCAGTTCGTATTACTCGTCATATGTGGCATGGTTGTGTGAAAATTGTTAAGTTTTGTACAGGTACAAGAAACTACAGATGTTGGTGCATCCTAAAACCCACATAGACGTGCATATTCTAGATGCAGAAACATTGCCTGAAACATCATAATGAAATTTGTGAAACTTTGTATTGGACAGTATGTAGCATGAAAGGGAAAGATAAAAAATGTATCTAAAATTTTGGTCAGGAAACCTGAAGGGGAGAAGACTGGATCTCGCAGAGATAGGCTGTGAGGTGAGGACTGAATTCTTCTGGCTCAGGATATGGTCCATAAATGATCTGTTTTTGAAACAGTAACTTTCCCTTTGCTTCCTTAAAAGTCATGGAATTTCATGACCAGCCAAGCAACTCCTGTTCCCCTTTTTAAGAAGAATTCTGCTCCAGTTATAGTAGTTTTGGTCTTAGGATTCATGCAGCACAGTCTTGTTATCACCACATTATAAAAACTGAAAGATAAAGTCATAGTTCCTAACTTGTTAACACGTTGTTTTGCAGGATACAGCAGGCACTTGAATATCAGGAGTCAGACAATTCAAAATCACCTAGATCTGACATTATGTTGAAGTCATCCGCAGTTTCTATAGGAGACATGACGCCTAAACAAGTGAAGCTGGAGAGGCCTGCACGTATGCATGGAGATCATTCCTATACATATCGGCGGCACTCTTTTTATCCTTGTATATATTGCAGAGAGACTGTTAACACTAAAGAGAGACTTATTGCACATCAAGTAACTGAGCATCCTGGTAAAGTATTTTGTTGTGAACAGTGTGGTAGTGTTTATTATTCCAAAGCACTATTGGATGAACATCAGAAAAGCCATGTGATAGAAACAGAAGATGGCAGTGCTCAGCCTGAGTCCAACATCTTTTTGCAGTCTTCAGTTTGTGTAAAAGAAATCCAACCATTGTATTCTAATAATGATAAAGTTGTGGATAATGGTGTGATGAACCTGGACAGTAGGGAGAAATTAGGAACATTGAAGCTGGAGAATGGTGCTGGTGATATATTGCCAGTACCAGAAGTTTCAGAGGCTGAGAAAGATTCTGTAGACAAAGATATTCAGAGACAAAATGAACAGGAAAATACAGAAGAAATCAGAATGGTAGATGTTCATATAAAACCAGAGAAAGGAACTGAAAAGGGAGATGTATATAAAAACACTTCTAAATTCTGTTTAAAATTATCAAAGGAATTTGAAAACATTGATCTGGATTACAAATCAAAGATTTTAGAAACTGTTAATAAGATCATGGAAGAGAATGGCAGTCATACCAAAATAGACACTGTTATACCTGAAATTGTGAGACAGGAGGCAGAGAAAAAACTGGGTATCCCTGAATCAGCGAAGCCAGTACTCAAGACGCAGATGAGAGATATGAAGCATAACATTTGGAAATGTAATCTTTGTAATCATGTTTCAACTTCACTGCAGAAGCACCAAGAACATCGTCGAACTCATCCTCAAATAAAGTTCTCATGCTCGTATTGTAATAAGCAGTTCCCGTCACAGAAGAGCCGTAGTCATCATGTCTCTATACGTCACCCTGACAAAAAACGTTTCATTTGCGAGCATTGTGGAAAAAGCTTCCGTTTTTGGCTTTCTCTTAGAGACCATTTGTTCACTCATAATAAAGGTGAATGCATATTTCAGTGTGAGAAATGTGGGAAAGAATTTGAGTCAAAAGCAAGCTATGATAGTCATGACTGTAAACCTGGTGGAGCTTCGTACCTCTGTGATATATGTGGCAAGAGCATGAGGTACCTTACAAGTCTCAGATCCCACAGGCTCTCCCATGCTGATCCTGCCAGTCAGGCCAAACATTCTTGTGCAATATGTGGAAAGGAATACAGCAGCAGGTATGTTCATCCACTTATTTTATCGAGAACATTGGCCATATGTCCACTCTATCATATATTATCACATAATTCATGCACCTTGACTTCTGTGGTCTAGTGGTTAGAGTTCCTGCCTACAGATCCAGAGGTCCGGGTTCGATTCCCGGCACTACCAGCTTTTCTGAGAAGTAGTGGGTCTGGAACAAGGTCCACTCAGCCTCATGAGGATAATTGAGGAGCTATTTCAAGGAAATAGTGGCTCCGGTCTAGAAACCCGAAATTAATGGCTCTGGGGATTCATTGCGCTGACCACGCGACACCCTCTATCCATTAAACTTTGCACTGACTTCGTCAACAAGCGGTGGTTGGTTGGTATAATTCACTGTGGCCTAAAACCATGGAGGGTTTTTTTTTTTTTTTATTCATGCACCTTGATTTTCACAGTGAAATGTAAAATATATTTCCTGTTGTATTATAATGTATCTTCTTACATGTGAAGATTGACATCAGGGAGGAATGTCAGCAGTAAAGCCTGCAAGGCATAGCTGGCCAGTATAAAATCTAAAGCAAGCAAGAAGATCAGTTCAGAATAATTCGTTTGGGATTGTTATAGCCTTTCATATATGTGTGTGTGTATATATATATATATATATATATATAGAATTAACTTTATCTGGTATAGTGACTAGATACAGGCTGAATGACTGTGGTTCGATTCCTTCGAGTGGCAAGAGATTTTTTTATTATTCAAATCATCCAAAGCTCTGGTTATGAAATTTTGGAAAGAATGTGTGAATGTGGTATACGTGATGAAGTGTATTATTTAGTTGTGCTTCGTAAGTGTTTGTGAACATTCAGATTCCTCACTTCTGTTTGTCTGAGAGAGGTAAATGACTAAAGCTTTTCCCATGGTGTCTGTACTTCATCAGGGGAGTTCATAATAAGGCTGAAATATTTTGTCATTATACCTGTAAAATGTTGATCTGATTAGTGTCATTTTTCCGGCTTGAATATTGAATAATTTCAGAAGTTTACATACCTATACTAACGTTTGTTCTGTAAGCTAACAGAAACACAAGAAAATTTAATGTTATTTACTTAGCTAATTAAAATCTTTCTTTCCTGATGGATGATGAATTACTTCATGATATCTTCCCAAAGATAATTTTTTTTTTAAACCAATGGGGTGGGACTAAGTCCCTTGTACTGCGGCCACTTCTGGCCTATTGTGCCAGCCCCCAGATGATAGGTGAGGGTGAATGTGTAGCAATTGGTGGAATGAAGATTGGCAGGGGAAACCGAAGTACTCAGAGAAAACCTGCCCCAGTGCCACTTTGTTCACCACAAATCCCACTTGACCAGAACCTAGATCGAACCCAGGCCACCGCAGTGGGAAGCCAGTGACCAACCGCTTTAGCTGTGGCGTGGCCACTTTAATCTTCCTTGCCATATAAATGCGATCTTAGCTGCAAATGCCATCAGTGGGCAGTTTCTGAAACTCACAGATACTGTGACTCATTCATTAGGACACAGCTATAAACTAGAAAAGCTATTAAATACAGTACTTCAATAAAATCTGTATTAAGGCCCTGCTAGTGTATGTGTGTGTGTGTGTGTATTCAGGGGTGCTCAGAACATGCAAGTCCATCAGAATTGCCAGGCTGATTCATTGCATTATCTTGATCATGTGATGTCTTGTGTACTCATGTAGTACATATATGAGAAATTGAAATTAAAAATGTAATATACCAAATGAGATATAGTAGATGGTTTTCATTTTACTAAGAGGTGTGGAATACATACTTATGTGTGGTGCGTTAGAGGTAAATAGTCCCTGTGGCTAAGCACTGTATCATATAAGGGAATTGGAGATGAAGCTCCTCACTCACTCATGGAGCTGAGTCCTTCCTGAGGAGCTGCCAGTTATGCAGCCACTCAAGAACTTCCCAGCATTATATGGAAACCTGAAGGTTCAGTACCATGTTGACAAGAGCTTTCCACTGGTCCCTATCCTGACACAGATCAATCCAATCCATACGATCCCATCCTGTCTCTCTAAGATCCATTTTAATATTATCCACCTATCTATGTCTTGGTCTTCCCAGTGGTCTCTTTCCCTCTGGATTTGCCACTGCTATCCCATATCCATTTCTGTTCTTCCTCTTTTGTGCTACAGGCCATGCCCATCTCATCCTCGACTTGATCATTGTAATTATACTTGGTGAAGAGTACAGGATATGAAGCTCCTCATTATGCAGTTCTTTCCAACCTCCAGTCACTTCATTTCTCTTCAGCCCAAATATTCTCCTCAGTACCCTGTTCTCAAACATATTCTTAATTTCAGACCAGTTGTCAGTTTCACCCTCTGATCACCTTACCCTTAGGGAAAGATGGCCCCATATCTAGAAGTCTCGCTGGACGTGATGACCATGAGAATACCTTTACCACGAATCAAATCCTGTATTTCCAGCCTATAACAAATCACATTATGAAGTTGGCTGTTACAGCTGAAGTTCAGGTAATTATTCAGCAATTTGTTTGTACCATAATGAACCTTTGTGCTGAAATAATTTTGTGCATTTGTTGCAGGTGTTTGCTTGCTGATCATATGCGGCTGCACACAGATGAGCACCCACATCAATGTATACATTGTGGGAAAGCATTTCAGACGAGAAGTCAGCTCTCAAATCACAAGTTAATTCATATTAATGCTCGTAAGCACAAATGTCCTCTTTGTGGAAAAGGATTTGCTCGTCGACAGCACATGAGGGTGCATGTTAGGGCACACCAAAGATCATTAAAATACGCTTGCAAAATATGTAACTGTCCATTTTCAAGCGTGGGAGAACTCATAATGCACCGTAAAACTCATACCCAGGAAGAAATTGCGGAAGCATCAAAAAAGCAAGTTCTGCAAGGTGGAGGTCCATTGGCATTCACGTGCCAGATATGTGGAAGACATCTGGCAAGCAAGTTCACTCTTAAGAACCATGTGATGATGCATGCGGATGATAAACCATTTCATTGTGAGATCTGCGGTAAGAAGTTTACGATGAAGTCATCTCTACAGACACATCATCGTGTGCATACACGAGAGAGACCTCACACATGTCAGCATTGTGGTGACACATTCCAGTCAAGACAGAATCTTGTAGTCCATGAACGTATTCATACGGGGGAAACGCCTTTCAAATGTACAGAGTGTGATAAGGCTTATCGTTCTAGACACAGTCTCAGGCAGCACCTTATGATTCACGCAGACTATCGGCCATATGAGTGTCTACAGTGTGGGAAGAGATTTAGACGCCAGGATATTCTCATCACTCACATACGCACGCACACAGGAGAACGACCCTTTGCTTGCAATGTGTGTGGCCGTGCCTTCAAACAAAAAGGGGACTGTAACAAGCACCAGCAAAGACATGCGTTATAATTCAGAAACACACAAATACTTTTTGAGTGTATTCTGACAGTTTCCAAGGTTTAATAGTAAAGAAAAGGTAAAATTAAAAAGTAAAAGCAAAATTCCTTGTATAACTAATTACTCTACTATAAAGGCATAATGGAGATGCACAGGTGACTCTGCAGCCTATTAAGCTCACCACTAGGCACTCCTGGGAGGCCAGCTTCATGCTCTGACCATCTCTACCCAGTAACAATTGACACATGGTTAAATTCCAAACATCTGGTAAACTATATGATGAAAAATATATGGGAATTAATTGGATCTGATAATTTTTGGTAGCTGAATGTTATTTTTGTCAGATAATAGGAGAAAAGTAAAAGATAAATGTAATCTGTGGTTGAAGAGTGACACCATAAAGATGTATGGGGGAGTTGAAGTATAGTTCCACCATTGAGCTCAGCACTAGTTGGAGGTGAGTGGTCAGCTTAATGCCCTGGCTACTTTACTCCCCCTCTGGCGGTAAAGAATCTCTGCTACCCATTATGTAGGAGGCTGGATCAGGGCCAGTCTGGACTCTGGAGAAGAGAAAAATCTCTTGCGCCTGACAGGAATCAAACCTCAGCTATCCAGTCCATAGCCTGTCACTATACCAACTGAGCTGTCAAAGATATGCATTAAAAATATGAGTAAGTTAATGTAAAGATATTTAAGCAAATTGACAGAACATCATCTACATAGTGTTTTGTAAAAGGGCAGTGTTCAGGTAGCCAGTACAGTCATCATACAGAATGGTCAGTATGTAGAGATAGAATGTGATTGTAATATATTTAGTGTTTCAGCAGCAAGCCTGAAGGTAGTACGATAATCTGAGTGTGGAACAGCATTTAGTTGACAGTAATTTCAAGAGTAATACTACAGCATCAAGAAATGGTGTCATTTCAGGACTCCTACAAACAAACACATGAGAAGGAGTTAGTCTTGAAGTGCTTCAGTGTCATAAATCTAAATCTTTGTTGATATGATTATCAAATAACTGAGTAGATGTGAAGGAAGGAATCATGTCTGGTAAGACATGGGAATAATGCATTTCTAAGTGCATACACAACACGGGAGGAGCATAAATGAGCATTGGTCAATACCACTGTGTATATGAACCTGGGAGAGAGGGTCCCAAATATCTCCTGACCCAAGGAGAGATTGTGCTTGTAGAGGTGGGGTAAGGGGTTCAGCTCAAAGATCACAGAAAGGAGCCCTCACTGTTTAAAATATTATTGTCCACACAGAAAGGACCCAGATTTATAAATGAAAAGAGTGTATTATGTAACATACCAATAAAATGAACTGTTGACATATAATTTATGTGTACTGGTCCTCTTATTCAGAAAGCCACAACCACCACTGCTTCAAGGCCTGAATAAGGAAACTTTTTCACTCTGTTTGGTATGCAAGATGTATTGAGATGAACCAGATGGGAATACACAGTAAATTATAACTGATTGCAGTGCAGGGGCTGTTTATGCCAATTTTGTCGTACATGTAATGATATTGATGGAAAGATTCCATTTTTTAACCATACTAGGTATGGAATAAAAGTTTCAAACATCCAACACATTTTCACTTTTGTTTATAGACTACAGCTTTACATAAATGTTTGTTTATTCTTACATGATGTGATGCCTTGTAATCTGATAGTGTTGTCATAGTCACAACCCTAGGGACCCCAAATCTTATATAAATATATGTAGTCAATTGTAATTTTCCAAAAAAGTTTTTACTGAAGAGAGGTGCATTATGAGGTTTCATTACATTACCAAAATGTAGTAGGACATTCCAGATTTGTTTGAACCATATTCTGATGTGAAGTGAACCGCTGTATTACAGACTTCATCATGGTTCATGGAAGGTACAGTATAATACATTTCATGGAACAACTGGAAACAACATGGCCACCTACTGTTTTCATGAAATGTTACAAGCCATCACATTTCAATCATGAAATTTTTGCATACCATGAGTAAACAGGACTAAATATTTGGTTTTTGTGTGCCCAATGTTTCAAGCCCCAGATAGTATTAATTGTGCTCCAGCATAAATCTGCTCATGTTATACATAAAGGCCAGTTGATTCATCTTTGCATTTGATTGTTTTTATATACAGCGGATGCAGAGTCAAATGAATCCACTGCAACTAAGTTTTGAAGCATGTTTTGGAATTTGAAATATAATCGTAGAGGGATAACAAAGCCCTGTAAGCAGTGATGGGGTTTCCAGAAATGTTACCATGCTGGTCAGAATAATAGCTCATTTTTGGATACTTAAATGGGATTCACATTTTTAGTTCACAAATCGCGATGTGTGCTCTGTTGGGCTTGAAAATTGTCGTAATGAAACTTCATGGAACTGAGCCCTTGAGAAGCAGCCAGTCTTGCAGTTATTCAAGAAGTTCCAAACATTTTATGGAATCCAAAGGTTAATTACCATGTTCACAAGAGCCCTCTACTGGTCCCTATCCTGAGCCAAATCAATCCGTACCACATCTCTTGAAAATCCATTTAATATTCACCCACCTACATCTTGGACTTTCTTCTATCTTTCCCACAAATATCCTATAGGCATTCCTCTTCTAAACCATACATGCTACATGCCCTCCTCATCCACTCTGGTTTGATCATTCTTATTATACTTGGCAAAGAGTACAGGTTATGAAGCTCTCATTATGCAGTTTTCTTCAACCTCCTGTCATGTCTTCTCTTTTCGGTACAGATATTCTCCTCAGCACCCTGTTCTCAAACACCCTCAGCCTGTGTTAATGCCTTAATGTTAGAGACCAAGTTTTGCATCCATACAGAACCGCAGGCAAAGTTATAGTTTAGTATATCCTAATTTTTAAAGACAGCAGACGAGAAGACAAGTTTTTAGACCGAATGGTAGCAAGCATTACCCAAATTCAGTCTCTTAGTTTTCTCCAAAATCAGATTTTGATTTGTTACTGTCATTCAAATATTTTAACCATGCCACATTTTCAAAGCATCTGTTAGCTATCTTTATGTCATGATTTTGCTCTGCATTCTGGTGACAAGATAGAAACATATACTTGGTTTTCTGTGGGTTTATTTCTGTACCAACCTCCTTACTAGCATCAGTTAAGTTTTGTGTTTGACTTTATGGTATCTACACGTATGTTATCACCAAGCTGATTCACATCATCAGCATAGACCAGCAGCTGATGTGTCCCATTTGATTTCAGTCCCACCTGGTTTTCCTTAGGGGGCACTATGCTGCAAGCTGGAAGATCGCGGGTTCAAGTCCTGATGAGGTCATCAGATTCTTTCAATTGAACTTATCCAGTGGCCCTAGCATCGACAGCCTCTAACAGAAGTGAGTACCAGGAATAGTATTGGGGGTAAAGGTTGGCCGTCGCGTAGGGCTGACAACCTTGCCACCAGCTATAAGTATGAGCCAATTGTCTAGAAAATGTGGGCACCTCAACGTCTCACAACCGTATGGGCCTTCAAGGCCTGTTAAAGGGATAGATTTACCTCTTTTGTTTACATGATACTGCTCTTTCCCCTCTATCTTGTTTAGTTTGAACCTCTCCATATGAAATATGTGTGTTGTTTGTTTACTCACTATCTATCTCTCCATAAACTTTGCCACTACCAGACAGTTGTCAATATCAAAATATGCTGCCCTGAACGACTGGACATCAAGTGCACTTATATGCCTTCTCCTTTCTATTAAAATATGGTCAATTTGATTGTCTTTCCTTCAGGAGTTGTCCAAATAAATTTACGAATGTTATGGTGTGAGAACGTTGTATTTTTGACAGTCACATTTTTTATTGTGGCAAGGTTTCTACTCTAACTCCATTATCATTACCAATTTTGTGAAAAACTCTTTCCAAAGTGATGGTTTGAAAATGTCTTCCCTACCTACTTTCGCATTGAAAGCTAATACAATTTTCATATGGTATTTTTTGAATTATCTTTGTCATTGTACTTACCAATAGATTCGTACACATTTTACTTGGGACCCCAAACTGCGAAAAATTATGCATACACCGGACATGGTGCAGTAATTTTTTATGCTATGAGAAGCTGGGTTTTAAAAATGGCGCCATTCGCGAACGTATGAAACAATTTATGAACGTTATGTAATGCGTTAGTTTGTTGTTCGGAAAGACACAAAATGGCGTTGTGACGCAGCGAGTTACATATCACGGATTAACATCAAGAAGTTCAGTGCACCGTTTCATTCGTTATTAATGTTATTGGATGCGTAGAAAGTATACAACTCTTTGATATGTTGGGCATAAAGAATCGATGTGCAGCATTAAATTGTCGAAGCACAACAACATTAACACATCGCTTTCCAAAGGATTACGAAAGGTAACGTAGTGCAGATTTTCGATAAGTGTGCCGTCTATGTAGCTCCCGCCACCGATTAAAATTGTTATATTTATTCCCTGCTGTCATTTCAAATTGCATAGTCGATAATGTATTTGAAATAGATAATTTAAGTAATTATGTATCGTAGTTATTTGTATTCGTTGATGAGACTGGTGGAAAATGGAAGTCATTATATATCCCATTTATTGATGTTGATCAATACAAAGTAACTTTAATGACGTGTTATGTATCATTTAAAAGCCGAAATGAAGTGACTGCAGGTTAAGTTGGATCAGAGAATGCTTTCTCAATATCTCATACCTAATACAAGCAATCCCAGCGTTTAAAAGTATTTTCATTTGTGGCCCTAGCACGTGTTAACACTTCGTATATACAGTAGGCCCAGTATTATTAAGTAGATCATTCCTGTTTCATCTGTATTTCATATGGCTGACAATTCTTGTGTTTCAAGTAAAGATATGTTAAGATAAATGAAGACATTGGCCATAAATTTATGATGTTATTTCGGTTCTGGCCAAACTTACCATAGATCTGTGTTAGTAGCCATATACAGCCAGGGCAAGAATTCAAACTGTAGGACATGGAAAGCATTGAAAGAATTATAAAATAAGTAGGAGAGTAATATGTGACAGTACTGTAGGAAAGAAGTTCATAATATCAGTTACATTACATGTATTAGCCTCAGAACCAAGTTTTTCTCAAAATGTTTTGGTGTGATGTTATAGTATTGTTTAAATTGGGCTTGCCATATGTGTCAGAGTGTTACTCATACTATATGTAATATGAGTGTGTGTACTGCAGTGTACAGCTTGTAGTATTCCAGTTTATCTTAGACATATTAAAATGTATTCATCATTTGCACCCTTCAGCTACTACATACGACTGAAGTAATGAACCCAGTTTCATAAAAGAACTATTTTTAAATGCAATCTGGAACAGATATTTTTCATGTTTGTGAACTTTGTATGTGTCACTCAGTAGTAATTAAATTTCTTCATTGGGGAGCTTGCCAGTGGCAAATAGCCTGTAACAGTTGAACTCTGTAAATATATACAAATTAAAATAGCAAGCTAATAGTAACACTAAGCTAAATATGATCAAGAAAAGGGAAAGTATCTTAAAGCAAAATATTATAGCTACTAAAAAGTGTAACAGTTGACAAATGCTGTGTGTACTGGTGGCACACCTATTTGAAGGACTAAGTGCTGAAGCGTTACGTTAAAGGTGGATATTACCAGTGTTTTTAATTGTCTTTGAAAATGTTAACATGAAATAAAGCATTGAGTTATCATCTGGAATAGAGCATTCTGAATATTAAATTGTAAAGTAAAGTAAGTAAACTAAAGTATCCCTGCAACAAGCCATGAAAACCCATAGGGTTGTAAGATGTTGAGGGTCCCACATTATCTAGACAATCGGCTCAAAGATGGCGGTAAGGTTGTAGAAAATTTAACTGTATATAATAGGAAAACTGGATAATTATGTGGCTATGTGGTATCAGTATGGGTATGATTTTCAAATGTGAACATTTGATGACCTAGCTTTAGTGGGAAGCATTTGAAACCGGAAGGAGTGCTTTTTATGAGGATTGTGTCAAGTTACACTGTTATTGGCAGTTTGAACAGAAGCGGCATGACATTCTTGGGAATGATATATCATGTGCTTTCTTCTTAAAAATGTGTTGCATTGGATTATCATGGCATTGACTATGAAGAGTGCAGTCTTCTGTGTTACAGCACTGTATAGTTCGGAGAAAGGCCGACCTTCAGGAGGAACATACCACTTCCATTTTTAGGGTCAGCTTGCTGCATACTCATCCTGATTTCTTGTTTGGCTTACCCTTCATCCCTGAAGATCATGATTGTTAGGCGTTCTCTGAACTATATGGTGTTATGACCCAAAAAACATGTTTTCCAGTATCCTTATTATTAGAGTACACATCAGTAATGCAACAATATAAAAGATATCAAGAATATGTCACTCACTAAAATGTATTTTAATACTTTATGATGTCAAAATCATTAAAATGTCAATAGGACACTAAAAGTATATTTTATACATTAAAAGTGATTATCAAAATTTCTGAAATGTCTCTAGTTTTACATGTATTTTTCTAGTTTTTTTTTTTTTAACAACATATTTCAGCCTCATATCAGGTAATTTTTTTTTCACTGTGCTCCTTTCATGCACATCAATATTTAGTTCAATCTCATGACTGGTTATAGAGTTTTATTTTTCTTGTGTCCATGTCTTGAGAGAGAATAGAATCCAGGTTAAAATTGAACCACCTTTGTATAATTGTAAAAGTCACTAGCATTATAGGAATATCATACCTTTTTAAAGTCACCATATGATCTTGAAACTGACTGTATTGACAAGAGTCCCTGTAAGACCCTTGAGCCAGATCAGTGAAATCCATATCCTTATGCCCTATTTAGGGATTGTTTTAATGTCCTCCAAATTACACTTAGGTTTTCCAGGACCTCTCTTTCTTACACTGTTTGCCTCGTAATTATACTAAGATTATAATTAAAAGTGAAGTCACATTTTACATTTTCTTGTTCCTTGTCCATAATTGAATTATACTGTATTTGTTATTTAGGTGCAGAATATGGGCAGAACGGGCTGGTTGCGCACATTTATTAGAAAAGGGTGTAGAAGTCCTTAACATGTCCTACAGACTTTGTTCAGATCATTTTGATGATAAATGTTACACATCTACAGAGAGGAGACGACTATCAAACTTTGCCCTTCCAGAAATATTCACCCACAACTCTGGTAAGATTTACTGTATGTGCAGAATCTCAAAGTAAGGCAATATAGTTTGCAGTTTTAGACCAGCGTTCTGTGCCATATCATGTACTGGAAAGGGATATAGGCACAAGAATTGCATATAAAATTTTGTGTGGAAAGTCTCAAGGCAAGATGCTCTTTGGTGGTTGGTGTGTATAAAGGATAATTATTCAACAAAGTCACTGGTTTACCATCTTACATGCAACACATCCTTCTAAAACTTGTTGAAAAATTTCTTACCAACAGTGCATCTTTTAAGCCTAATTTAAAAGCTTCTGTACATTGCAGTACATGTTTCTACCAACATTAATCATCATCGGTTGTTTAAGAATTGTTGGTGGAAACTGCTGTGCTTCTGTTTTGTGATTCTAATATTCATTATGTAAATTCCATCTGTGTGCTTGTGTATTTTATGGTGCTGTATGGCTAGACTATGAATATTTTGCACAACACAACAGGAAGAGACACCCAGCAATATAAAATACACAAACACATAGATAGGACTACACATTGAATATTAGAATCACTAAACAAAAGCACAGCAGTTTCCACCAACAATTTTTAAACGCCCGATGATGATTAATGTCGATAGAAACATGTACTGCAATATAAGAGACTTTTAAATAAGTTTTAGAAGGACACGTTACACGTAAGATTGTGAACCATTTACATTTGTTTAATAATAAGTGATGTGGAACAGGATGCTACAATATAATATTATAAAGGATAATATTATAATGGACCTTAGAAAATTAGATTATGAAGATGTGAACTAGATCAAAGTGTGAGGTCTGGGGTTGTCATGACTGAGGCACATGCTCCTGGGATGTGACACCATGTAGTTTCAGAGGAACCTGCTGCCTCTGTCTTCAGGTTAGAAGGAGATGGAGTGGCAGGTTTGTCCGATGCATCAGTAACCATCTATGTAACTGATACTCAGCTACGTTAACGTGCAGAAAATATACAAAATAAGTTTAAGGTCTTTTAGTAAGGGAAGGATTAGTTTTCTGTAATCAGTGTATGGGTCAGTACTTTCCCCTCTGTTCTCTGTAGTCAGCTAGTGCATCATCCCAGAAGACTGTAGCATCGAATTAAACTGGTTCGTGATAGGTCCCATTGACAATTAGCTTCAGCGAATACAAAAATAATTATGGAATTTCCTGATCAGGTGCGTAACTCTTCATAGCTTAAGGGAGTTAGGCTCATTGTTATATGTAACAAAATAACTTTCATTCTTTTACATGGAAATGAATACACTTAATCCTCATAGGAAGTTTAGAAACTGGAAACATCGACACCCAGCTTGAACATGACATATCAGAGGAACAAGGAGAAATAAGTGCTGATCTTCTGTGTCGTATTTGTGCATGTACAAGTGAAGACTTGGTTCCAGTGTTTGGGGAGAGAGGTTTGGAAATGCAGCTTCTTGACAAGATACATACACATCTACCTATTATGGTACAGTATAATAAATTAATATTATAATATATCCCAATATTTTTAATGCTGCTGTTCATCATTCATGCAGTGATAAGTATTGTATAGATATCCATGATAAGGTGCTGAATAAGAAAAATATCAAAGCATAACATTATTTTGGTTGTTTAATTAGAGAAGATACGTTATTTCACATGTTAAAATTGTTTATAGATAGTGAAAATCTATGCTTTTCAGCTTATGTAAGGGGGACAGAGGGCTTATGAGATTACCATACTGTCAGCATACTTCTCCCCCATCCACATCAACTTTTGAACTTCTTAAACGGTTTTCGTTAAAGTTGGTATGAATGTTATGCCATTGGTAGCCACCCAAATTTTGTACTTTATAACTTTCTACACTTATACTAATGTGACAGATGTGCAAACGTGTGAATTGGGGTTGCAATTTACCTTGGGTCCCTGAAATTGTATACGTCAAAAGATTATGGAGAAATGTGCAGCTTTTGTTAAAATCATTTATTTGAAGAATATAAAATAATAATGTAGCAGCAATGAGAACATTTTCTTTGGCTTTTAGTTTGAAGTGGTGTCTGAAAGAGAGAGTTGTAGCTAATGCAGTCACCTGCTTTTCTATGGATAGGTCAGTCTGACATTTCGGAAGGCACACTGGGAGTTCCTCTGGGGCACGCGGTAGCGTAGTTGGTTGAGGCACAATGCTACACGCCGGAAGGTCGCGGGTTCAAGTTCCAGTGAGGTCATTGGATTTTTTTCAATTGACCTAATCCTTCCGGCCGCACTATGGCCCTGGGGTCAACTCAGCCTCTAACAGAAATGAGTACCAGGAATAAATTAAATAATTTTCCTAGGGAGTAAAGCGCGGCCGGCACATAAGGCTGACAACCTTACTGCTATCTTTGAGCCGACTGTGCAGATAATGTGGGACCCTCATCGTCTCACAACCCTATGGGCCTTCACGGCCTGGTACAGGGATAGCTTTACTTTACTTTTACACTGGGAGTTCCTGTGCTTATCAGTATGTATGCACCCCCAGAATAGCTTGAGGGCACCTTGTCTATTTTCAACTTATTTTGAAAACTGTTACCGTCTTCCATTTGTGTAAATTTGTGTTGTTATTCAGTATTCTTGTTCTGTTCTGCATTTCACATAGGTAACTGCAGATGATCTGCTACCGATAACCGTGTGTATGGATTGTGTCTACAAACTAGAAATGTGCCATGAATTTGTTCACTCTTGTTTGGAAGCGGACACAAAACTGAGAGAATTTCTTGGTTTCAGTGCAGACAATGAGGTAAGCACCAATCACATAGGATTATGTTTCAGTTGATGTTGTTTTGCCAGTATTACTGTTGCTTGATTGATAGGTGCAGATACATAGATACAGAGTTGATGAAGAGTTGATCGAAGATGGTTTAATCTAATCCTTGTGGATAGATATGTATGTACACAGATAGTGATGTAGGACGAGGATTTTTCTTTTTACTGCCAGAATCAGATAGACTCTGGTGTCAACCCAGTCTCCCCTTTGTTGGGTACCAAAGACTCTTTTGAGAATAGTAAATTGGCCAGTGTGAAATAACTCACCATCTATTTCATAAGGTAAGAATGTGTGGATGTTACCTTCCTTCCTCCTATATGCCTGCATTATGTGGTGATTAGTCTCAGAAGCTGTTTCACCTTTATAGAATAGGTGCACACACATTCAGGATTTTCTTGGTTGCAGGAGTATACTGAGGAATATGGTGAAACTCAAAGTTCTTTAGAGATAAAAGAGGAATCAGATGATGACCAGGACACAGGTATGTTTGATGATTCCTGTGATAATCAGGACGGCGGCGGCTATATGGAGCACACAGATGTAATGGAAATTTCACAAGATGAACTTCATAGTGTAGATTCTTATGTACAAGAGGAATATGTAATTGAGGACTCGGCTGACGCGCAATTGGAAGATGAGGCCATTGCTGATCACATGCAGGAAGAGTCTGCTCATCTGAGATCAGAGCAATGTGAAAATGATAGAAGTCAGTCAGCGGTAAGAGAAATAAAAAATTATCCAAGTTCCCAGAACCACTTTTCTCTTCTGCCCCTCCTTTGAAGGTAGAAGAACTAAAGTTTGGTTAACAGATCACTTATGTTGAATGAGATTTTCCATAATTTACCTCAGTCTATCCAGCCAGCTGCTATGAAAGTACCTTAAAATAGGCCGCTACTAATCCACCTCCTTTCTTATTCTTTTTTTCAGAATCATTTTACTCTTTGTGCTTTTATATAATGAGTTTGACTGTAGAAGTGTTGTTATGTGAACTGAGAATCGGTTAAATAAGATTTATGCCATGTAACTAGAATTAAAAGGGATGAGAAAAGGTTCAGCATGCATTTGCTATATTGTTGTATTCTTCTAGGAAACAGAGAAACCAAAATTCAAAGTGGTAGTTGTCAAAATGAAGAATACACCTGACATGACTCAAGATGATCAGATAGAAAAAGCTTTGGGTGTTTTGAAGAATGTACAGGACACATCACATTCTGTAACTGAGTAAGTGTTTGAACATAGAACATATACCACTGAATCTGAGTGATATCGGTGTTTGTTTGGTAGTTTATTGGAGCGTGAATTATTTGACATGTGACCTGGAACTACATTTGTTGTTATTCTTTTTATACTTATTTTTATCCATGAAGTAGTAGAACTGAGAGGCTTATAATAGCTGTTTCACTTTTGGACCATAAAATGAATGAAGAAATTATTTGTAAACTACAAACTCCACAAATAACAGAATTTGTAGAACAGTACAGAAGAATTTGGAAAGAGCACAACAGGATGAGCTGTGACCAGATTCCAGAGAAATTATTAAACTATTAACCAAAGGGAATGAGAATTTGGGAGACCTCTGAAATTATGGAAGAATTCTGTTTTGTAATGTCTGTAACAGGTCTCAACAGGTCTAATATTGGAAAGGATAAGAATGTTGGTGATGATGAAGCTTGTTCCGTCAACTTTCATCCAAGAGTTGGTTTTTTCATCTTTTTCTGGGATCACAATGTGTTTGTTAATGCTGATATCTATGGGACGTCAGTACTTACTTACTTACTTACTTACTTACGGAGCTGAGCCCTTCTTGAGGACCTGCCAGTTGTGCAGCTACTCAAGAATTTCCCAGAATTTTATGGAACCCAAAGGTTTATTACTATGTTCACAAGAGCCCTCCAATGATCCCTACCCTGAACCAGACCAATCCAATCCATACCATCCCATTTTAATATTGTCAACCCACCTACGCCTTGGACTTCCCAGTGGTCTCTTTCCTTCTGACTTTCCCACCAATATTATATATGCATTCCTCTTCTCCCTCACTCATGCTACATGCCCTGCTCACCTCATCTTCCTTGACTTGACTTGAAAAGAGTACAAGTTATGAAGCTCCTCATTATGCAGTTTTCTCCAGCCTCCTGTCGCTTCATCTCTCTTCAGTCCACATATTCTCCTCAAACACCCTCAGTCTGTGTTCCTCCCTTTATGTTAGAGACCAAGTTTCACACCCATACAGAACCACAGGCATTATAGACATCAGTCAGTTTTAAAAATAAAATGGATATCCAGTTTGTATAAAGTGTAATTGAAACATGTATGAAAAGATACCAAGTAACATATGTCTCCAGGTTAAGACTGAATACTGTTATTGGAATGAGAAATAAGATGAAGAGTTCATTCATATATTGAAAATCATTTGTCTGAGCATTAAGTAAAATATGTGACTCAAAATGATGTGCCCCTATTTCATGACTGCCTTCACCAGAGACCTCATTCCTATGTGTACTGCCATCTGGTTCCTCAGTAATATGGCCGGATAACCAAACCGCCTTAGTTCAACCCCTGACAAGAGTGTTAGAATTTTTCTCTATATCATGACATCTGGGGTGGCACTAACTTCGCTGACAAGCGGCAGTCACTCGGTTGATATAGTTAACTTGCAGGCTAAAGCCATGGAGTTTTTTATATCGTTACAGCTGTGATGATTGTAGTTCTCTTCTATCTTATCTGATGATTGTTAGAGCAATTCTCTTGTAGCATGACGTTATCTGCTTTTCCCATAGCTGAAGGTGCTCTTATCCGTACACCGTATTTGCCTTTATGGTGAGATCCTTGGGCACAGATGGCACAGATATACCTATAATTTTTGTCTCAGTTATGGAAAGCTGCAAGGAATTGCCAGTGGTGCTCTGTGCATTATACAAAAATATGTAAAATGTTTTAGACATATCCCTCATGGGAATGTTTTCTTTGAACATTCGTTGTCTAGACAAAGGCCAGCATATTTTGAGGCAGGCTGTGTCTTCATATTCTGCCAGAAGATGCAGGTACTGAACATTAACCTCTATACTTTGGGTGGGAGGGTGTTAAATCCCATCCCCTAACCTTATGTGAGAGGAGTTTTCATTGGGGATATAAATTCAGATATGCCAAAGAATGCAGGCTCTGAAACTAGTAAAACCCAGTTATTTCCTAATAATCAAAATAAAAATTACTATCTTCAGAGTAAGAAAGGAATCCGTTTGTAACATCTTCAATAATTGTATGTTTAATAAACGTTTACTAACCGATGCCATGTCTGCTAGTATCTGATATGCAGTTGAGATTTCCAAAACCATTTACTCAGAAAAAAATCACTAGAGCAGCTCGATACACTAAATGACAACCTCGACCTGCATCTCAAAGAATATGCAAGCAGAATTCATGTGCTTCCAACATTGCTTGTGAGATGGATTCACAAACTACAAGCACTGATCTACGTGTAATGTGTGGCATTCCACATTGGCATAACATGCATAACTTGCAGTGCACAGCACTCAATAGTGATAATTCTGCACCCCCAGACAGTGAACAGTGTCCAAACAAAACACTCCCAGAGTTATGCTGAACCATCGTCAGAACCACATTTGTGTTAAGTGTTAGGTTTAGTTGGCCTGTTATGGTAATTGTAAAACAGAACATTTCCAAATGCCTTCCCTGCAGTCAGTATTTTATAATTTTGTTTTGAAATCATGTAAGATGTCATTCTTTCGGCACATTTTCCACACTTTCTTCTGTAGAGTTGTATACAATCTGTTGTGGGAAAAATGTATTTTGGGTATCATGTCTAAATTAGTAGGAACAACTCAGGTTATTGCAGCCACTGTTCTTAATCTATTTCATCAGTGTTTGGTTGCTATTTTTTCATAGGAAACAACATTTTGTTGATCAAAAAACACTGGAACAGTCACAAGAACAGGAACGATTATGTTTAAAATCATCTGACATTGAACTTCCTGATGGTCTCACAGTTTGTCTTTTTGATGAATCATCTATGTTGAATCTTCCTGGATTATCAAATGAAGAAACAACAACTAATATAAAACAAGAACAACAAATGTCACCAGATCTTTATGATGAAACTGTTTCAACAGTTTCTGTTAAAAATGAAGTACATGAAGAAGGAATTACTCAGGATGTTTCAAAGAAACCTTTGGTTGATCATTCATACACCCGTTGGGATCAGACAGTTTATAGTTGTATGTATTGCAAGAGAACATTTTTTGGTAAAGATAATCTTGTATCACATCAAACAGTTTCTCACCCTGAGAAAGTATTCTGCTGTCCAGAATGTGATATAATCGTTTATGAATCTAAACAGTTCTTTGAGGAGCATGAGAAAACTCATTTAAGCAAACCGGAATGTGGTGAAAATACTCTCAAAGTAAATTGGCACATGAGTGAAAATTGTTGTTTGACAGAAAGTAAATGTGTGGTATCAGATAATGGCAGCATAAGTGAAATGATTAATTCTAGAGAAAGCAAAATAGATGATGAGGCTCACAAAGCTTGTTCATTAGAAACAGATCTTAAATCTGGTATGGCATTGCCACCAATGAAAATGTCAGAACAGGATATGTCATCTTTACATAAGAAGGAGGCAGACACACAGAATATTGTTGAAATTATGAGAGTGGCAGAAATTTTTGTTGAACCAGAAAGATCCATCCTGAAAAAAGGGCCATTTCAGAGCAATTCAAAATTCCGTGTGAAAATATGTAAGAACTTTGAAAATGTTGAAAGTAATGTGAAGTCAAAGGTTATAAGAGCAATTAGGGGAATTATTAAGATGTCAGAAAATGATAGAAAAGTTGTAGGAAAAGAAAGGCCATGCCAGAATAGTGAAGAAGTGCAGGAAAAAACCAGAACTCAAGAAATTACAGCATGGAATGAGATGAAGAGAGAAGTAAACCACAAATATTGGAAATGCAAGCGGTGTGACCACTTATCTGTTTCATGGGAAGAGCATCGCAATCACATACGGGAGCATCCTCCGGTATCATTTCACTGCACTTGCTGTGATAAGGAGTTTCCTTCCAAGGCAAGACTTCAGTGCCACATGTTTGTACACACACAGGAAAAACGTTTCATCTGTGAATATTGTGGAAAAGGTTTCAGTAACAAACACGCTCTCAAGAATCATCAATACACACACAATGAAGGGGAGAAAACATTTGAATGCCAAGACTGTGGAAAAAAGCTTGGGACAAGAAGGGGCTATGACAGTCACTGTGCTAGCCATACCGAAGCTTCATGTCTCTGTGATGTTTGTGGCAAGAGCATGAAACATCTCAATAGTCTGCGGTTGCACAGATTGACCCACATTGATCCCAATTTCTTCAGAAGATGTTGTACAGTTTGTGGGAAAACTTGTCGGAACAGGTGAGTCATGTGCTCCTACTTCACGGAGAAATCGTTTGCAAGTATGTTAGTGTGAATGGGGGTTTTGATCAAGTTTCTTATTGACAGAGTCACTGAAGTATGAAGAGTCCCGTCTTCTGGAATGTAATACCGTGTAGTCCAGTAGAAGTTCGCTGAAGTTCCAGCTTCCTGCCTGGTTGTTGCTGATTTCCTGCTTGGCTTATTCTTTGATCCTGCAGATGTGGGCAGTACATTCTTCAGAAATGTCTCAGTGAATTTTTGACTGCTCTGCACGACATTACATCCCAAAAGATAGTGCATTTCATAGTCACTGCTGTGAGAACCTGAAGTCCAATCACCGAAATGTGTTTTGTTATAAATGTTCAGATAGCAACCCAGATCACTCTTAGATAGGCATGTGCGATATCAAATTTTCAAATTCGAATTAATAAAAATTTTCTTGATCTTAATTCAGATTTTAGTTTTTTGGTGTTGAATGTGGAGAAGTTTCTTATAACCACTTTTACTTTGCACATCAAAGCCTTATGTCAGAATGTATCAGTTTTGTATTTGCCAGAATGGAAGACAAGGTTGGTCATCTTGAATATGTTTATGTATATTAGATGTTCTTAATCTGTTTTAAGCTTGTGGCATGTTCATATCAGATTCTGTATTATCATGCTATGAGAGAGAGAGACAAGTTCATAGGTATGAGCCTTCATTAGGTTGCCCAAGTAATATCTGAGTTATACAACAAATGCTGTAATTTGCAGATTTATGTAATGAGATTCTGTGCTCAGACATTTGTCTTTCACCATAAAAGTTGCAGATCATGTCAGAAGATGTACTAGTGTAGAAGGAAACAATGTATCTGAACATACTGGGGAAGTTTTGATTCATTCTTTAACATTATGGTGATTAAACATTCAGATGAAGCAGACAGCTGTGAAGAGTCTGAAGGAAGAAACAACAGTGAGAGGAAATTATGCCTGTTCTACATGAATGGCATATGTTTGTATGGTTTTAAAGGCAGAATGGAATGTCAGTTCAGTGCACTATCATCAGCATTAGCAAACAGTAATTTAAATCCAACAGCATACAAACAGTGCTGGGAAATTCCACTTTGCAAGAAGTTACCACCACATGAAGTGGTCATACCAGGAAGAGTGACCTAATAACTGCATGTTCTAGTGAGTGAGCCTTTTATGGATCATCTGTAACAGTTGTATTCTGAGTGGCTCTTGGCAGGGGACCATGTTACACCACTGGGACAAAAAGAAGACTGACATAGAAATGATATTCCAGTGGATTAAGACCAGAAATGATAGTCACTGGATTTCAAAAGAGCCCTATGTCTGATGAAATGGGTGGGGGTACAGATGAGAATACCGGCAGTGAGTGTAAGAGTGAGACACATGATAGGGATGATGAACAGAGTGAAACCACTGAAGCAGAATAGAGGCTAGTGACTTCAGTAAGGGCCAACTTAATATATATATATAACATTTTTTCTGTTATTAGTTTTTTGCGTGTTTGTAGTAAGAGTGTGAAATTAATTCATAATTTTTTTTCCATGCAGACTTCTTTTTGAATCAAGTTTAATTTGGTTAAATGCAGTAGTACACTAAAACAGTGGCTACTATTAACAGATTTTTATAGTGAAAAGAATTGGTCCACTAGAGAAAATTCTCATCTCATATCTCAGAATTTTTACAAATTCTTGTGTTGAACTGAAGAAGCCGTCCTTACACGTGCCTATTATTTAAGCCTTGGTATTGAATCAGATAGATTCTAAAGGGTTCTGACGATGGTGTGCAGCAGAGTACCAGATAATAAGTCCAAAAACCCAGTATTTCTGATCGAATCAGATGTAGTACAATGCTGCAAATTTTGAAATGAATTCTTATTTAAATAAACACATTTCCTTTTATTAAGTTATGAAAAAAATTAAAACCAGTTCCAGAATGTTGTCCCTTTAAATACAGATACCCTCGAAGTAATGAGACAGGCAGCAAACTAGTATCATCATTCAAGTTTTATGCATCAGCGGAAGTCCAGACTACTCTATTAGCCCAAGCATGTAACTGAATATTTGTGGTAAATTAAAAAGCCATGATAGCCCAGTAAACACACACTGGCTATGGGGTACAATGATGTTGAGATTTCCTCTGTACCTCTTTTACAACAGACATGGAGTCTACTTAGCTTCCTGTTGAACCGATAGTGTGTATACTTTCTTAGGGGATGAAGACAGCCAGCTTGTGAAACTCCGGTATTTATTGCTACAGAACCTTATCTGCATGTACCAGTGTGTTGTGATGGTTTTGCCCAGGGATATGTTTACTATAGTATTATTCTGAAGGACTCAAACAGGGACAGCCCAGTCAGAATGACTGGTTATGGCTTGGACTTCTGGGATTCTGTTCCCAGAAAGTTAAGGGAATTTTTCATTGTTAATACATTAACTATTACCGGCCATGGGGATTCGTTGCCCTGACCGCACGACATCCTCTATCCGCTAAAAGTTGACACTAACTTTGTTGATAAGTGGCGGTCGCTTGGTAGGTATAGTTCACTTGCGGACTCAAGCCACGGAATTCTTTTAATACGTTAACTAGCTCTGGCACCCACCCAACTTTCCCTGGAGGTAAAGCATCCGTATAATGCTAAAGACTTACACCTTTGTATTCCTTCATGGCGTAGGCACAAGGGGAACTTTCCCATACCAAATAAGAAAGAATGAAGACCTTCAGAATTTTATGTATACATTTATCTCTCGGTTCAGTTAACGACATCAGTATTATCATCTTGTAAGTATGAGGCCATATGACCTTTTACAGATTCATGCCATCTCTTCACTGTTCTTCCCAGATTTCTCTTTCTTCTAGGCTTGTATGCTATAATCTGTTATGTTATGTTTCCTGATTTTCTTACTTTGCCAGTTTTCGTTAAATTTGATAAAAGCAGCATGCCATTGGATAGCATCTTATCTTGGTAAGTTTTAAACTCCATCTTCAATAAAAACTTGTGAGTTACAGTCACTGCTGTTGTATAATTTAGGGTCTCAAAAATGTGTATATGTTTGAAAATGTATAGCTTCTGCTAAGATAATCTGTTTTAGAACAGTTGGAAATAATTTGATATGAAACAGTTTCTATGTGATAAGTGATGAATCTTCGTAACTTGACTTGAGAAATTGGTATGGTGGCACATTATAAATCCATCTGACATTACAGTGAAACCTGTGTATATTGGCCACACGTGGTTCCATTAAAATCAAGCAAATCAAGCAGGTGCCTAACTCAGATAATGTAACTGAAATTTCCAGTTTTGATGGCGATACTGACTACTGTATTGTGTTATATCCATCAATCACAACTTTTTGTTTTTAATAATTGGTGTCCCTTGAAATGTTACTATACTACATCTTTCAGTCATTTTGACCATCATCTTGTGTTTTAATAAACAATTAAATGTGTCAGTGTTCGTTACTGAACCGCTTACGCAACAGATCCATTGCTGTTGGTCTTATCATCTATAATAGAAACTAGTATATATAAATACATATACATATGAGTACTTTTAGGTTACAGTGTTTAAAAATATTTATCAATAATTAGTAAAATTTCATAAATTGAATATATNACGTGAATCTATAAATGTTCTTGGTGCAGTGCTTAAATATTTAAGCACAGGGACAGATTTACTGGGGGGAAAAAAAAAAACAGCTGGCCTATGGTAAATTGAATAAGAGACTGCGTCAGTTAGCAGAATGGTGACCATCACTTGCAAAGAAACAGCAGAAAGTGTGCTTAGCAGGTGCATACAAGGGACAGATGAGTTTTCATTTGTACAGACTAGTCAAAATAGAAATATTGATCATTTTTGTGTGTAGCCAACCTAGCAAGATTAAAATATGTACAGAGCCACAGCATGAAATGCTGGAAAGTGGACCGGATGCAGATAGTTGACCATTTGTAACTTAATACAGTTCTGCCAGTGCCATAAAAAATGTGACCAACCTCACACATTTCACTGTAGTATGAGTGGCGCAAAGGCGTAAAAGGGCTGAGTCTTTGGAACTGTAAAGGCAGCTCACCAGTGGGGAATACTTTTAATACGCATTAATTTAAAATACAGAATTGTTATATAAATATAGCTATTGAAAATACCATACCAAATCATAAGTGAAATCACAAAGAAATTAAGAATAGATTTGCTTTGTGGGGAGTGCTTTCTGCAGTTCAATTCAGAATCTTTTGTGTTCCCATTTCCTCTCTAAATCTTATGGATTAAAATACGCAGAATTATAGTTTTACTTGTTTGGTGTACATGTGAAATTTGGCTTATCACCATAAGGGAAGGTTAGATTAAATTTATTTGGAAACTGGGTGCTAGGGAGGATATTTGGACTTAAGGAAAAGGAAGTAACAGAGACTGGAGAATGCTGCAAAATTAATGTTTCATAATTTGTACTCCAAAACGAATTTTATTAGGGTGAGGTAGTGAAGGAGAGAGAGATAGGTGGGGCATGTACCATACTTGAAGGGAAGAAACCATTTTGGAGACATACATAAATGGAAAGGTGCTACTAAAATGTTTCTTAAAGAAACAGGGTGTGAGGATGTGGACTGGATTTAACTGGCTCAGGATAGGATCCAGTGGCTGGTTGTTGTAAATGTGGTAATAAACCTTTTGAGTTCTGTAGAAGGTAGGGGACTTCTAGACCAACCGAGTGACTGTGAAGTTGTCAAGGACTCTGGTCAGTGAAATAAATAAAACAATTGTATGTTGCAGGTATCTCCTCACAGAACACATGCGTGTCCACAGCGACGAACGCCCTTACAGTTGTACACAGTGTGGAAAGTGTTTCCATAAGAGAAGTCAGTTGTCTCAACACATGGTGATTCATGCTGATGCTCGTCAGCACATATGCTCTGTGTGTGGAAAAATTTTTAACCGTTTAGGAAACATGAAGATGCATGCAAAGACACATGAGGACTCGAATAAATCCATGTGCAAAATCTGTAAGCGCACATTCAATAGCATGGGGGAACTGATCAGTCACCGCAGGACACACACCAAAGAAGAGATCGAAGAAGCGATGAAACAGCCCGAAAATCAAGGTGCTGAGCCTCTAGTGTTTGTGTGTGATGTATGTGGAAAGCAGCTAGCAAGTAAGCTCACTCTTAAATATCATATGATGATTCATGCAGGAGATAAACCCTTTCGCTGTGAAATATGTGATAAGAGATTTGCTCTTAAGACAAAATTGCAGTTACATGAGAGGATACATAGCAGTAAAAAGCCTTTCCAATGCAGTTTCTGCACTGAAGGATTTCAGACCAAACAGTATAAGATCATCCATGAAAGGATACACACAGGTGAACGACCATACAAATGTATGCAGTGCACTAAAGCGTTTCGTTCTAGAATGCTGCTTAACCAGCATATGTTAGTTCATTCAGATTTGAGACCATTTAAATGCTCTCTGTGTGATAAGAGTTTCAGACGTCGGGACACACTTGACACACACATGCGCATACACACTGGTGAACGACCCTATTCCTGCAACATTTGTGGTCGTGGTTTCAAACAGAAAGGAGACTGCAACAAACATCAGAGGACACATTTCAAAGGACGCAAGACAGCTGTGCAAATACTTGATTCTGCAGGTTCTGTGATCTTTAGTTGTGCGCTCTGTGGGGCTCACTTTGACCTGAAGGAGGAACTGGATGCTCATTTTGAGGCGTATCATTCATCTGATGTAGTAGTCTCTTCAAATACCATGATAATCAATACAGAAAATCTTGTTCCAGTTACAGAAATTGCACAAGATGAAAAGCCTATAGTATTGACAGACTACGGGCAAGAATGTGATGCAAGTTGAAATTGTGCTGGTATCAAAAACCTGTTTTGTGAATATGATGAATACACTGAGGCATTGTTAGTCACATTTTAGATTGATTTCATATGCCATATTTACCTAAATATAAGACAGAAGTTTCATTCCTAATTTAGAATTTTGAAAAACAGAGATGAATTTGAAATTGCATACAAAGCAAAAAAATTCACTGTGGCAAATGTTTTATGTCACCCTAGTGCAGAACTCTTTTTAAGTGTTTCTGCCTGGCTGAGGTAACATTTCCATTCATGTCACAGGTAGACTGCCCTTTGTTCTATGTGTAACTGAATCATGTCATAGCAAAAGAAAGCTTGAAGTGAACGGAGCAAAATGCAGTGTTATTGAATGGTCCCTCCATTCTATTGCAGGAAGTGGTGAGGTGCCGGTTGGCACCGTTACAAGAAGTAGCTTAAGCAGTACAGTTTTGTTGACCTATTTACATCATGGGCAACCACAGGGAGAAGTGTGAAATATATTAGTATTGTAAATCAGATTTCTAAAGCAGTGAAATGTACTTATGACTTTAAAAAAGTTGTTTCTTTGTGAATTTAAGTTCCAGAGAGGACTCTCATACATTTAGTTTGTCCTATATTCAGATAAAGATTGTATACATTGAGTGAAAAGGTGGGGGGGGATAGCTCAGTCAAAGCAGTGACTGGATAAGAGTTTGATGAGCAAGGTTCAGTTCCTGATACTGGCAGTGATATTCGTCTCATCCAGAACAGCTCTGGCATACGCACTCCCTACTTGGGATTGTATTCCTTAGGGTAAACCAACATGAAAATGAAACTTATGAGCTGTGCAATATGAAGATCTCTTAACTCCATGCCCCTTCTACACCTTTCTGGCATGGTGCTTCAGCACAAGAGGGACTTCGTATATTGTTTAACTTGAAAAATTATACTGTGTATGTGTGTTTATGTATATATTAGTATGGTAGAGAGGTGTACTGACCAGATGATAATATTTGTGCTCATCAAATGACACTGCTCATCCATACGTTATAGAGAGGTTTGAAACAGTGTTAGTTAAGTTGAAGAAACTGGAGTGGTCTGATCCCTCTTCATTTGCTAAAAATACAGAATAAGAAACGAGAATGTTATTGCAGTCAAGTCTTGGCTGATACAAGCTGTTCTGCTGTGTATTTCATGGTTTTGTTCAGTCACACTGGCCAAATGTCTACAACCTGTTGCTTTTCAGTTGTATTTTTTCCTTCAGAATATTCCTTTTGTGACAATACATTCATGCTGGAGTTAATGCTGAAAAACAGACCTTAGACTTACAGTTTATCTGCTACCAGCCAGCTGATGGAACTTTCAAGGTACAGTGTAAACAGAAATGGATAAATATACACATCAAAATGATGGTATGTGGAGATATTTACTACTACAGAATTTGTTACAGTATATGGTTGCCCTAGCTGTTAGATGTTCTATGTGGAACCCCACAGAAGAATGAAGAGTTCTTTCACATTATATACTATTAATCACTTCCATATTTTTAGTTGCTGTACACGTGTTAATTGATGGATTATGTAAATACACATTTTTATTGCTGACTTGTGCATTTTATTAGAGCATATTTATTCTCCTTAGCAGGTAGAGCGTCTAACATTCAACTTTAACACATTAGTTTCTGTAATATAACTAACATTTAATTTCTTTAAAGAAAGTTTAGTCCTTTATGTTTCTAGGTATTGGATAGATTTTAGACCTCTGGGGTATGGCCAAGGCACATGGAGATACAGTTGATTGCATAAACTTTGTAAGGATCAGATGACTCGATGTCATTGAGGATTGAAGATAGGGGTGATGACATCATACAGGAAGGAGAAGAAAATTACCACCCAAGCTTGCCTGCCCAGAGTGCTAACAATGCAGAGCATTTGAAGGTACCAGTAACCTCTCTGAGATCGAAGTTGAAAAGGTATAAATCACCAGGTACTGATCAAATTCCAGCAGAACGTGAAATATTACATTCTAAGATCCATAAGCTAATTATATTTGGCGTAAGGAAAAATTGCCTGATCGTTGAAATGAGTCTATTATTGTACCAGTTCACAAGAAGGGTGATACTTACCGTAGTAATCATCGTGGAATATGACTGCTATCAACTTCATATAAAATTATTGGGGATCACCAGTGGGTTTTGATATAACAGATCAACTAATCAGATCTTTTGCATTCATCAGATACTTCGAGAAGAAAAATGGGAGTACAATGAGACAGTACATCAGCTATTCGTTGACTTCAGGAAAGCCTATGATCCAGTTAGAAGAGAAGTGTTGTACAGTATTCTGATAAGGGTGTGGGGAACCTATGAAACTAGTTAGGCTGATTGAAAAGTGTTTTGTAAAGGCTGTATAGGTATACATTTTTCTGATGAGTTTCCTATACAAAATGGTATAAAACAGGGAGATGCTTTGTTGGCACTGCTTTTCAACTTTGCTTTAGAATATGCCGTTATGAAGGTCCAGGAAAACCAGGTGGGACTGAAATTAAATGGAACACAGCTGCTGGTGTATGCTGATGATGTGAATCTGCTGGGAGATAACATACATACCATAAGGGAAAACACAAAAATTTTAATTGATGCTAGTAAGTAGGTTGGGCTAGAAGTAAACGCAAAGAAATCTAAGTATACATTACTGTCTCATCACCAAAATGCAGGGAAAAATCATGATATAAAGATAGGTAACATCCTTTGAAAATGTGGCACGGTTCAAATATTTGGTAATGATAGTAACAAATCAAAATTTGATTGAGGAGGAAATTAAAGAGAGATTGAATTTGGGTAATGCTTGCTGCCATTCAGTCCAGAACCTTTTTGTTTTCTTGTCTTCTGTTAAAGAAAATTTTTAATATACAGAACTATAATTTTGCCTGTGGTTTTCTATGGGTGTGAAACTTGTTCGCTTGACATTAAGGGAGGAACATAGACTGAGGGCATTTGAGAACAGTATTGAGAACATTTGGACCAAAGAGAGATGAAGTGAAAGGATACTGGAGAAAACTGCATAATGAGGAGCTTCATAACTTGTACTCTTCTCCAAGTATAATTAGAATGATCAAGGCAGTATGAGATGGGCAGGGCATGTAGCAGCAAATGGGGGAGAAAAGGAATGGATATAGGATATTGTGGGAAAGCCAGAAGGCAAGAGACCACTAGGAACACCAAGAAGTACGTGGATGGATAATATTAAAATGGATCTTAGGATGGGGTGGTATGGAATGGTTTGATCTGGCTCAGGATAGGCACCAGTGGAGGACTCTTGTGAACACAGTAATGAACCTATGGGTTCCATAAAATGTTGGTAAATTCTTGAGTGTCTGCATATGTATCCCCCCATAACAGCTTTCGAAAACCTGAGACCATCTCGAGCATATTTCACAAACAATTGGAACATCTGTCATATCACTGTCTCATCAACAATAGTAACACTGCAGCCTCATTGTTGAGGTAATATCACTTGATTTCTTGAAACAACTGTCACAAAATTTTGTATGTTATAATACCATCTGAAGCCATCTTAGCAGCATCATCAATCCCTCCCATCAGTAATACCAATGCTACAGTCTTTCAAACTGCTGAGGTAATACTTTGAATTGAATTGATTATGAAACTGGTATGTTTATCATGTGACCTGAGACCATCTCAACAGCTTATTTCATAAATTCCCCCATTAGTAATACCAACAGTGCAACCTCTCAAATTGTAGAGTTTCTCTGAAGCTCATTTCTGCTTTTCCAAGAGTTCCTTGCACTTTCCGATGCTCTTGGAGTATTGCATGCCTATATTTTCATTTGTAACATTAATAGTTAATTGCATTAGATAGGTTGCTTTTCTTTGAACCTTAATTAAGTCAATTTGTCCCACAGATTCTTAGATGTCACAAGGCCGCGCCATAGCTCAAGTGGTTAATCGCTGGCTTCCCACCACGGCAGCCCGGGTTCAATCCTGGGTCTGGACAAAGTGGCACTGGGGCAGGTTTTCTCCAAGTACTTCGGTTTTCCCCCGCCAATCTTCATTCCACCAATTGCTTCACAATCACCCTCGCCTATCATCTGGGGCTGGTACAATAGGCCAGAAGTGGCCGCAGTACAAGGGACTTAGTCCCACCCCACTAGCGATAAAAAAAATAGATGTGTCACATAATGTTTTGCAGAACTGTTAAGCCACATCTTTGGCCATATGGGCCAAAATAAATTAGGTTAAACATTTTAGGAAACTCAATTCACATACAAATGACTTGACAGCTCATGTAGACGTATGACATGCATCAATGACGGTTTCAAGCCCCATCTCAATAGTATTTTACAATCTTACAGCCCCCCCCCAAAAAAAAACTTAAAGAGCATTTGACAGGAAACTAAAGAATTTTGGTCACTGTGTCATCGCCACATTTATTGCAAATTATGGAAGAAAACGCAGATATACAAGGAATATACTTTAATAATATAAAAAAAAAACGTAATTTAACCTAATAACAGAACAAAAGAATAAAAGATTCACCAAACTAAACAACCCTTACATATCAGCTAGACTGGTGTATAAAAGCAACAAAGTAACACTTTGCCAGCATTAAAATCTTTGGTAAATAAACAAGAAAATTTATGTTATGTATACACAAACTACATGCACATGAATGTCATTAACAAATCCTATTGTGTACTTTTCAGTATATCACACTCCACAAGATGAAGTACCTACAAAGAAAAGTTAAAAAAGTTTCATCAGACACCCAAATATCTTTATTACTTAATATTCATATGAGAAACAGAATTTTTCAGGAAAACTTAACCATGCTAAAGTGGACACACCTGTAATTATTAATAGTTTTACATATTTTCCACAGATAACATTTTAATCCATCAACTACAACTGCAAACTAAGGTTATTACAAAAACATTAGCCTGACCTTGTTTTCAAAAGAATTATGTTTCTGGTAGTAGAATCCAAAGTTTCTGTAATACAAGTACAAACTCAGCGCCTGGGTATTTATGAAACTATGTATAAATAGTTGAAGCAAACAGGAAATACCATATAACACTGTTTTTCCATCCTTTTATATGCCAGACTGTTTGCTTCAACTACATGTAGATAAACATTTCAGGACTGCACATGGCCTATCTGAATTTCCTATACATACAGCCATAATTCTTTGAAGTAGTCCAACTTTAACATAAAGATACTATCAACACAGTTCCTTTCAAATCTCTCTCCCCCCTCCACCACCAATTTTCATGTACATATCTCTCACTTCATTACTTTCAGGAACGACTTCAATTGTTTGTTAATAATGGATTACTGAATACCATACATGAAATGACTCAGCATTTCTTCTGCCATCTGCTACACGTGTACATGCTTTACAGGATCTGATCCATTAAACAATAAATTTCAACCCCCTAAATCATAAACAAATCAGTTCATTTCACGTTCATGCCTACACAATACAGTTACAGATACTGTCATGACCGTATAATACCAGTATGAATGGATTCTTAAAGAGCACGGTCATATCAAATTAATTACAGACTAGAAGCTTCGAGCATAGACCTCTAAAACAGCGCAACTCCCTAATTTCACTTAGGTATTAAAGTACGAAACAAAGATATGCATGTAACTGATCCTACTTCTGTTCAGACAGCATGCAAACAGAAAGTTTCAACATCGGAGTAGAAACGTACATTATAATCAATGAGCATAAAATTCAGTCTCTCTTATTTCATTCGAAATGTCAGTGATATCACAATGTTACACAAGTGGAGGACTGGTAAGGGTATCAGCATTGCTATCCTGTGTCTGTGAGGTGCCTTCCCTCTCACTTCCTCCTTCAATCTTGTTTTCTTGCCCGGCGGAACTGTTGGTACTATTGATGAGGCGCTGTCGTTCCCGATACATGCTAACTCTCATGTTCTCCAGCTGGTGGTAGCGACACAGCTTCAGTACTGCAAACACTGTGAGGCCAACCCAGCAAGCCCACGACGCCCATGCTCCAAACTGGGCGGTCCCCATTTCAATAGGGAATCCAGACGTGTCAATACCATCAGCAAGATCAATAGCATTGCCTGCAGCTAGGTCACAGCTGTAAATACAATACATCAAAGTGTTATTTAGCTAGCATAATAACCATGTACTAATATAATTTTATAATACCAGCTTCTTGCAAATTATATTGACTTAGAAGAGACTACATTATCCACATAAGTTCAGGAATAAGGCTAAATATACAATATTGCATGCTCTATAAAATGTGACTAATGAATCTGCTTTCAAACTGTAACAAAAATTTGCTGAGGGGCTATGCTACAAGCCGAAAGGTCGCAGGTTCAAGTCCCGATGAGGTCATTGGATTTTTTTCAATTGATCTAATCCTTCCAGCTGCACTAGGCCCTGGGGTTTACTCAGCCTCTAACAGAAATGTACTGTCTTCGCTCACTTTGAAACCGGGATCGTGGGTTCGAATCCCACTCAGGGCATGGATGTTTAGTTTGTGTGTGTGTGTGTTTTTCTGTTTGTGCACAGGTAGAGACCTTGCGACGAGCTGATCACCTGCCCAAGGAGTCCTACCGAATGTGTAAGATCTAGAAAAACCGAAGTGAACGGAGAAGTTCATGGAGGTAGGCCTAGGCCCGCTGGGGCTGTAGTGCCAAGGAAAAAAAAATATTGAAAACTGCCAATATGGATGCATTAAAGTTCCTGTAGAGTTTTTGAAGGATGAATCCAGTAAGGAAATAATGTTAAGAGATAACGCCTCTTCCAAGTTATTGATACTGGGTTTCTTGGTTTTGTACGTCATCTAGTCTTTCAAACAGAACAAAATCTTTTGGATACTGGATCTACAGCCATACTAAAATGAAGAGAGAAGTAGGTATATGCGCTGTAGGGTTCAGTAAAAAAACTACTCTCCACCACCAGAATCCAGGGACCTATTCACCTGAATGGCAGAAACAGATCTAATTTCTGGAACATTATGTTTTGTGTGCGATACAGACATACATAATGGGAGGCCTAACTGCTGGCCCTTCCACCATGACCTTCAATCATCTATTGTGCATACTGCTCTATTTTAACACTATGAATGAATTGTATGATTTTTCTGTGTGAAATATCAGACAATGGACAAAATCCAGAAACCAAGTAAATATCAAATGTAATTTACTGTCACTAGAATACTCCTGCATTGATATTCCTAGGTGTTTTAACTTTGCGGTTAGGAATTTGCCAAGGAAGGACAATGCTCAATTGAGGAAGTAGGGCCAAGTTAGAAGCTCACTGATTATTCTTCAACTTACGAGGGAAACCTCTTTGTCATCTCGTCACACCAAACAAGAAAACCAAGTGTAATCATGAGAGCTGCAACTATTGTCATAGCACACAGGAAAAGACTGCCAACAACATCAACAAATGCTGATAAAAATGAACTGAAACAAAAGAATAAATCTCATTAACTTATTGAACACTATAGCCAACTACTGCTACAATTACTGTCAAAAGATATTATAACGAACACTGACCTGTTATTATAGTCACATTCATAAATATTTTAAACCTTACCTATCTGTGCCTTTGTATAAGTACAATGACATTCGATAAATCTGTATCGCTGACGTAACAAAGAGAATCACACCAACAAATATTGTGTAGTTGCAATATGCTTGAGAAGCCCAATCAACTTTGAATTGGCCATCTCCCTCCTGCCAGACTCCAGTTGAAAACAACAAGCAATGACCCCTGAAAGTATATTTAGTTCCATATAATTTACAAACAAGTTTATTTAAAAGCAGTATGATAGATAATTCATTAAAATCCTAGTCAGCAGTTAAACACTTTTAGGAAGCAGAAAGCAAGGAACTATAAAACAATTTATCACATTACAGTATATTAGAATATGTTGGACATACCTCATAAGTAAAATTCTATTACAATAAAATTCAGTGGATCTGAATAACTGATACATTACTATAATACAATTAATTACAATTACAATAATACAATGACATTTCTTGAAACAAATTTCTTCCTTTTAAGTTCCAAACTACTAAGGCTTTTGCTGTTGGATTGTGTAATTCTAAAAATGCAAATTTAAGCTTGAAACTGAAATGTTCAAGAATTACTGAACCAAACTATAGGATGATGTTTCCCTGATTTTTATCTGTCAATTCTCCCCTCATTTCCTTCATTCTACTAACTTTATGTGTATCTTGACTTCGCTTATACTCCAAACATTAAGTATTTTATTTTTAATTAACGCTTATTTAACAATGCTGTCAGTAGCTCTAACTATACAGCATTAAATAATGAGGCAGCTAGTGAATAATGAATTGGAGAAGTGTGAAAGGGAACAGTCATGGCCTAATTTGAAGTTCTATCTCAGCATTTCCCAGCAGGGAAATAGGAAAACCACGGAAAACACGAGAACTGCACGTCTTTGAACCGAGATTTCACTCTGGAACATCCTGAATTAAGAAGCTACACACTTTATTGCAACCTTCAGTAATCTCATACTTATTTTATGACAACTAAATGGCTTCTCTCACATCTATATTAACTTCGATCCCTGGAAAGCATACAATATAGCTGTAAACATCAATATACTCACTTAAATTCATCTTGGTGTAGGCTCATCGGTACTGTAATGCATAATGACAGAATCAAAGCTATTACATAGCCCGCGATCTGACTCAGTAAAAGAATATTCGTAAGAGCCATTTTTCTAAATACGAAATACTACGAATATATTAAGTTCAGCTGTTCACTTTAAACTTATTTTGTTCAAAATACGTTTCAGTCTACCAAACTGTAAATCTCACTGACTGCGAACATAACAGTGAGCACCACTATGCAGTTTAAACGCAAACATCATCTGTTTCCGACAATTTACACTACGCCCATGACCCTACGACTTGTTTCATACAATCTCATACGATATTATTGTTATTACCAATGGAGTCGATTTTCAGCTATCGATACAAACAACTTGTACTCTCGATCCTCTCGATCCTTTGGATCGCCCTTAGATATATAGTGATAGGCGTCATAGGTGGTCGGTATATGACTGTGGTCACACCAAGGAAACTAGCAACTGCAATGCAACCGAAATTTCCGAAAAGAATCGCCGATTTCAAGCAGGCAACTGCTTTTCAGATTAGCAGGCGCACACTGAAGAAGCTTACGTTTGAGTAGTTGCTCACATCATGTTAAGTTGAACAAATGTTACTGAAGGGAGCAGCGCAAATTGAGGAATCGGCAACGCGGTTTGCGGTTGCCAGTTTTCTTGTTGTGCCCTCGCCCTTATATTCTTTCGAAAGAACATAACCTGAATCCAGACTCCTTTGTCCCATGAAAAATTCTTTCCAAAGCCAAATCTAATTTGTCCTGCCTAGCACAGTCTGGGTGGCGTTTGTCATATATATACTAGGCTCTTGCTCAATGAACTTCACAAAAATGAAATTAACAGCTTCGTCAACCTTTCGTACCATCAAAACAAATGAATCACCGAAGCGCATTATAGAACAGCTGACACTTGAAAACCAAGCGACAATGCACTTGTGAGAAGACTGGCATGTTCCGTTGACTGAAAGCTTAGTTTCTCAGTCTTTCATCGAGTTGCGTTACCGTTTCCTCAATTTGCGCAGCTCCATTCAGTAACATGTGTTCAACTCAGGCTGATAACAATTCTCCGAAATTCCGGTTGCGTTGCGGTTGCCAGTTTCCTTGGTGTGCCCGCGTCCTATGAGTGTTTAAAAAAATATTGCAAATACTTCAGGGCGATTAGCAAAAATTGAACGGCCGAACCCATTATAAAACTGGCAGTACCAATTGGTCAAGGTGCATATAAGCTTCAATATCGTGGTTGAAATTGTATTCGTGTTATATTACAACAAGCATATGACCCATCAAGGAGGATTACTTACTCACGGAGCTGAGACCTTCTGGAGGAGCCGCCAATTCTGCATCTACTGAAGAATTTCCCAGCATCAGAGTTTCATTACCGTGTTCATAAGAGCCCTCCACTGGTCCCTATCCTGAGCTAGATCAATCCAATCCTTGCCATCCCATCCTATCTCTCTAAGACCCATTTTAATATTGTCCACCCACCTACGCCTTGATCTTCCCAGTGGTCTCTTTCCTTCTGGCTTTCCCACCAATATCCTATACGCATTCCTCGTCTCCCCCATTCGTGCTACATGCCCTGCCCATCAAGGAGGATGAACAAAATAATTTATTTCTTCCTTTCATTTATCCATCCCATCCTAATTCTTCTCTTCCTCTCTTCCTTTTTCTTCTTCATACTAAATCAGTGCCCTCGCCACTACTCTTCCGTTCCTTTTTCCTTTCAACTCCTCGTCTTCTCTCCTCGGTATTCCTCTTCATCCCTTACATTTGCCCGTCTTATTGTCACTCCTCCTTCCTTTCTTCTATCCCTTCATATTCAAACAGTTCCGCTTATGGGACGCATGGAACATTCCGCTCATAGCCTTGTCTAAATCATAGTTCATTATAGATTCATAACCCTACGGCTGGGCCGGTCACTGTAGCCGAGCGGTATAAGGCATGCACTGTCTTCGCTCGCTCGGAAGCCGGGATTGTGGGTTCGAATCCCACTCAGGGCATGGATGTTTGTGTGCGTTTTTCTGTGTTTGTCTACAAGTAGAGGCCTTGCGACGAGCTGATCACTCGCTCAAGGAGTCCTACCGAATGTGTAAGATCTAGTAAACCGAAGTGAAACGGAGAGTTTCATGGAGGTAGGCCTAGGCCAAAATTGGGGCTGTAGCGCTACAGGAAAAAAAAAAGCCTATGGCTGGAGATCGGAACTTTTATTGATATCTCCTATCAAGTTTCAAGGAAATCTATCGATCGGTTTAGAGGATGATAATAGGCGACAGGCACAGACACGAATATATACGTGTATATATAATGTATAACTTCCATCACACGAGGCCATCCTCTTGCCTACTTTGGAAGAAAACTTTGAAACGAGGGAATTCCTCAGTAGAGGTAATTCTATCCCTGTAACAGGTCGTGAAGACCAGCGAAGGCCCATAGCGTTGTGAGAGGCTTCCACATTTCCTCTAGACCAGGCATGTCCAACGCGTCGATCGCGAGACGATTTTTGGTCGGTCTCATAGGCCTCTAAGGAAATTATACGTGAAAAGCATGCAAATTCACTTGTAATATAAGATGATTATATTCAGATTTTGAATGGAAAATACGTATCAAAGTAGTCTGTACTTTCAATGTATGTTGCTTTTACAACAAACATCATATGTCGTGTTATTTTTACCAATATTTTTGCTTAAAGCGAGGTACGACGATAGGAGGGGGTGTTAGATCACTGGCAGTTTTGACACTAAAAAGTCGATCACAACCTGTTTGAAGTTGGACATGCCTACAGACAATCGACTCACAGACGGCCGTTTACACCCCAGGAAGAAACCTGGTACTCATTTCTGTTAGAGGCTGAGTCGACTCCAGGGCCATTGTGCGGCTGGAATGATTAGGTAAATTGAAAAAATCCACCTCTTAGGGTCTCGAACCCGCGATCTTCCGGCTTGTAGCATAGTGCCCCCAACCCTCAGTAGAAGTAATTTGGTTTTAAGAATAGCTTCTAGACATAAAGGTACTCTGGAGAAGCCTCTCCTGGAAGAAGAATGTGGCATGTAGTCATCATGTGTGTGTGTGTGTGTGTTTATACATATATAAACTTGATTTCGCGTGGCTTGCATGGAACGAAATCTCTGGATTACCTGTAGTCCGCCAAGGATTCGAAGCAGATACCTACTGAATACCGCTGAATACTATATACTTCATGGTGTCCAGTGTGAAACATTAAGAAGACGAAGAATAAATGGCGGAGGGAGAACTAAAGGAGGAGAGGAAGGTAAGGAAAGAGAGGAAGTAAAAAAATAAGAGAGAATTATTTGTAAGCTACTTGAAGCTCATTCGTCTGGGTCACTCCACCATATACAGTTAAACAGTTTGTAAATAAATGTGACATGAATTTCTTCATGGGAGATTTTCTTAAACCTGTTCTCACGTTCCAACTCCCTGGGACAAATCTGACTTCGCAGGAGTTGTGCTTCTCACAGCACTGCTGTATGTTATTTGATCTGCAGAAACGGATGGACTGGCGATAACCAACCTGACACCAGCTTGCAGCAGTGCGAGAGGATGGAAGGAGGGTTGTATGCCAGCACCCGGGCTAGTCGTTCGCTTGCTCTGCTTAGTTCGCTGTCTCTAGATTTGTTTCTATGCAAGGGTCCGTCCAGTGGCGGACGTTTCGTAGACAACATTTTCCTTTTATTGCTAGTGGGGTGGGACTAAGTTCCTTTTACTGCGGCCACTTCTGGCCTATTGTACCAGCCCTAGATGATAGGTGAGGGTGATTGTGGAGCAATTGGTGGAATGAAGATTGGCAGGGGAAACCGAAGTACTCGGAGAAAACCTGCCCCAGCGCCACTTTGTCCACCACAAACCCCACTTGACCAGATCCCGGGATCGAACCCGGGCCGCCGCGGTGGGAAGCCAGCGACTAGCCGCTTGAGCTATGGCGCGACCCTAGAGAACACTATACACTGCCCCGTTTAGCCTACTTTCCTTGTTCTTAAAAAGGAAAAATGAATTAGGCATATGCGATCTCCATGCTGTCTGTGTATCCCCCACCCCCATCAGCTTCTGAATGGCTGAACCAATGTTTATGAAACCTGGTGTGTGTATATCATGGCACGTGAGCTCATTTCAGCGGCAGACTTCATGAATCCCTCCATCCTGTCTGTGTGTCTACATGTGTGGCCCTCCTGTCTGGCTATTTTATTTTTATTTCATTTATTTGTGATTTGTTAAATGAAGCCACCACTAACTCAGAACTTTTAGGGTCAAATGATCGAATTACATCGATTCGTGATCTGAAAAAGATTACAGATGCCACCAAACCGACATTTTCATGGAGGAACTGAGGAAATCCAGGGAAAATATAATTCAGGATGGGCAATGTTCCGGCCTCAATTCGAACCGAGCACTTCTCGAATACAACTCAGAAGCGTTACCGACTGAGCCACCTTGCTCGAGTCCTCACTTCATCAACTAGACCATCACTAATAGAAGAACGATGTGTCTAATAAAGTTTAGTATTGATTATAGGAGCATAAAGCTATTAAAACATATTACAAAACAGATACATATTACTTATGCATCCCCGAACATTCCTGAACTACAAATCAGGGCAAGAAGGCGTATAGAGCACATAAAGGCAAAACTCCATTCATTCCTCATCACAACACACATATTCAGGTCGAGTGTCCAGCTTCAGGCTCCGGTCCTTCATCTCCAACGAAATATATTCTTGTTTGTTCATTCCATTGCTTTATGACGCTGTGGTCTAGTTACTTGCCACCTCCATATATTTATATTACATTCGGCAGGCTGATTGCAAATGATATATATGAGAGTATGTCGTATGGTCGTGGCCTACTTAGGCGCGTCCACATTACTCGTGCTCGTGCTCGTAAATCTTCGTCCGCACTACTTCAGTTGCTCGCCAGGCTTCGGCGCGCAAGAATCCGTATATTTACTCGTAGCGTGTATAGGCTGTAGTCGTATTTTAATTTATTGGCTATAGTTTTTAAATTAAAAATTAAAAATTTGCTTGTCTCGTGACTTGTCATATCGTCCACATTACTCGCGAGCATAGCGAGTCACACGAGCACGAGCACGAGTAATGTGGACGCGTCTAAAGGAACACCACTCAATCAGCATAACCGAGCTAGAGCTGGTGACGTCACCGATACGAAACAAGCCTGATAACCACTACACCCGATACCCACTCGACAACAGCCGGGCACAATGAACAGAGACACCCTCTGTCCACAGCGAGGCTTGCACACCGGTAGTCCCGTCTCTGTGGACAGAGATCTCTAGTTTGACCTTACGCAAGAAGATAGTGACAGGATTTGTTTCGTCAGTTTCCTAAATTACATCGTCAGAATTAGGGGTAATAACTTAAAATAGGTCACACCCACTTCCACATGTTTCCAATTAGCCGGTCACAATCCCATCAACAATCTAAACTATACAAGCAGTTAGAAAAGCGTCGTTAAATAACTTGGGCATGATTCATAACATCAAGTTCCCAGCAGGGAGCCAGGGGCGTGCTAATTATCGGGAGGTGCAGCTGGACACGAGATCGGGGCGCAGACTCTTATGTGACCATTAGATTAGCGGCCCATTTGACACTGTGACAAGTACATGAAGTGAAGTATAGTAAGAGTTTAATTCATTCTGGTAGAAGGGCCCAGCTGGTCACGGTAGCCGAGCGGTCTAAGGCATGTACTGTCTTC
>NW_019737089.1:1492393-1493155 GCF_002891405.2 Cryptotermes secundus | reverse complement strand
AGTCACTTGTGGAGTAATGTTCAACAGGTGGCGCAACAGTTTTAAATATTTCCTTGTTATCTCTCGCTGCTTTAGCGTGATCTCAAGTTATTACCTTTCTTCGTGAGCCCAAGACCGGGTGAGAGTGGAGTCCCACGCTTCCGTAGTACTCATATAATTATGAAAGAAAAGGTAGCGCCATCTATTGAAAATTCTTCCACAGATGGCGAAACATGGGACCACTCCCATATCGTTCATACTCATATGAAATAATAAAAAGCGCCATCTGTTGAAGATTACTCCACGGATAGCGAAGCGTGGGACCGTACCCACGACTGCCCTTGGGGTCACGCAGGAAGTTAATAACTTTAGACCAAGCTAAATCTGCGAGAGTTAAGAAAATATGAATTAAACCTGCAGCGCCATCTGGTGAACGGATGTTGTTTTAATGTTCAACAGATGGCGCTGCAGGTTTATTTCATACTTTCTTAAATCTCGCTCAGTTAGTTTGGTCTCAAGTGATTAACTTTCTGCGTGATTATGAAGGGTGGTTGAGGGTGGGGTGCCACGCTTCCATCCTCAGTACCTCCTGCCCTACTCTTATAAAATGAATTCTTCAGAGGAGCTGTTTGCTCAGCCCAGTAAGACACTAAGATGCTATATTTTAACTGCACTTCGTGGCTTTCCATGAGGTTTTAGTCAACAGAATGCGCTGCAGTTATATTACATTTTCTTGCTAACTCTCGCTCATAGAACCTGGTCTGAAATGAATAAGTCAAAGTC
>NW_019737089.1:1461309-1488311 GCF_002891405.2 Cryptotermes secundus | reverse complement strand
CATGTGATTAAAAAGAAAAAAATCGGCCCACCAACCACCCACCCTTAGGGGGTGACTTGAACTTATTCATTTGAGGCAAAGTTCCATCAGCAAGAGTTAACAAGAGAATGTATAATAAGTGTAGCGCCATCTGTTGACTAAACCCTCCTGGAAAGCCACGAAGTGAAGTCTGTAGACACTCGCCTAAGCGGGTTTTATTAAAATCCACATGTGATTAAAAAGAAAAAAAATCGACCCACCTATCAACTATCTTTCCAATACATATGTTCCATTTTATTCCAAAATTGTGAAGAAATTCAGTAGCAGATATAATTCCTTATCCCCTATGATCCAACATCCCTTACTTCCAAATGCCTACATGGGACATGTCAGCATCTAGGATCAAAGTGGTCTGTATATCTGTGTGTGTGTGCGTGTGTGGGCATGGGAGTGGGCATGTGCACATGCGTGGTACCTATAGCACTCCTCGTCCACCTGCTGGTTCAACTGTTGGACCATTTTCGCCTGCACGGCCTGAAGCACACATTGTGGGTAGTATCAGTGGTACTTCTTGTGTTCCTGCTGTTGGTACTACTGGGGGAATAAGTCCTCCAATTGGAGACCCACACCCTCCATCTGCAGACGTCACTGGACAAGTTTCTCCTCCAGGAAGTAATACCGCGGTTACTACACAGCAGCAAACAACTCTCGACAGTGTTGCCAGGCAACCTGTAAACATGGCGTCACACAACAGTGGTACCTATCACGTAACTTTTTTTTTCTGTGTTGTCCGTGCTGAGGCTAAATAAGGATTGGCAAACACTATTCAGCAGTGAGTGAGTAACGATTAACCACTCAGTTGAATTGTAGCAGTCGCCGAGTCGGGTTGTATCGAGTGCACTGCAGTGACTACAGGAGAAGTATTTGTGATACTGCCAAGGGCAGTAAATGTAAGATTGTAAATTGTGTAATTGTAAGAGCGAATGTTCAATAAATTCGCTGTATCAAAAAAGGGGTGAAGTTACTTGTCACGTAACATACCCAACACGTGACAGTATCAGTAACAACACTAAAGGGAAGAGACCATGGGAGAATTGGTGCGCTCAGTGAACCTGGTAATGAACACTGAATTTGAAGTTTGAACCATGGTGTCTATGAACAGTCTTCTAGTATGTAAAACCTGCATCATTTAGTAGACACTCACTGATGTTCTGGAGGAACATACTGCTTTCATCTTAAGGGCTGAAGAATACTAAGCCAAACCACCTGGCTATATGCTTGACTTACTACTCAACCCACCAAATGGAGGCAGTATGTTCCTTTGAAACAACAGTAAACTTCTACCAGAGTACACAGCATTAGACCCCACAAGACAGTACTTAAATGGTCAAGCAAACAAGACTACCTTATGAGGTAGTACTTTAGCCTTTTACTGCCCTCAGGAGATACATTGTGTGTACATAGTGAGTTAAAACAATATTTTATATAACACTTTTTATGCAAAGTCAGTACTTTTGCCAGACTTTAAAATATATTTAATATTTAAAGCACAGTTCTTAAATTATTATTACTATTTTCAGGTACTAGTTCTAACACTGCATATGAAATATTAACTATACTTAAGTACTTGTTAATGTACATACATAACATTTGTATTTACAATAACTGTTCTCTGTTATTACATTTAAAGCTCCATCTGTCATAATTAAATTGAAATCAGCTTTCACAACTTCAACAGCTCCACTTTCATGAAGAGAGAATATTATACAGGGAAATGTGAGGAATAACTGGCCCAAGTACAATGGACAGTACTGTCTTCTACCAAAGTATTCTGTCCCAGACAAGTACACTTCACTAGCCCTTTGAATCTCGGTTTCATGTTTTATTATACAATCTTTCCAGTAAATAATGCTTGTGACGGAATTCAAACAGCAACTTTCAATGGACAATCATGAGGACGGAAATTTGATGACACACATTTATATTTGATTTTCTGTCTCAGAATGACAAGATAAATTCTAAACTGCATTTAACCTTTAAACATAGGATTTTGAATTGCCCAGTAGAGAAAGCAAGTTGTACACATATGCCAAGACATTTAAATTTAGCAAGTAAGACAAATTCACAAAATGAAATTTTAATTTAAATCAAGTTTAAAGTTTGTGAATGTACTTATTTTTTTTGGTAGAAGAATAAGACTTATCATGTAATGTTTATTTTAGACCAAAAGTCCCCCACTTCTGATCAGAATCAGAAAAAAATCGAATCAAAGTCTCCCATCTTCTACTACCCTGCTTGCTGAGATTCACTAATACTGAAAAAGGATTTAATACCCTGAAATTAAGGTCAGAAATACACACAACACTCATATAAACATCATATCTAATAATGTAAATGAAATATCAGTTATGTGTTTGTTGTACTTTTTTCAAATGCATCTTCATGTGACTCTTCAAGAAGCAATTTTTGTCCACACATAAGCCAACCTCATACTTCAGGCACTTCAAACATACTTTACTTGTGCCCAGTCTACCAGTTCTGATGATGTCATTCACGGGCCTACCTAACATCCTGTGTCGACAAGGCTTGTTTTACAACATGTGCCAGCGTGTTCCTTGTTAGATACAAATCACTTTCTCTATGAGAACTTTCTGGGCCATAACAGGAAGAAAGACAAATATAAGTGTTTAAAATTATCAGATCCAATATGTGGAAGAAGAGTTTCATCAGCCAGTTTCACATATGGTGGATGATTGTGTTACAAGCATCATTCCACTGTGTCTGAACAAACATCACATTGAGTGAGTAGCAATCCTCCTTTGCGTTCTGAAGATCCCAGGTTCAAATCTTTGCCCAGAGACTGACTATCCTGATTTTTCACAATCACTCCAGACCCTGACAGCAGTTAAATTAGGCCACAACCACTTCCTTTGCACCATTTCCAAATCATTATTCACTGACCACCTCTTCTATACCATATAGTCTCAGTACTGACATTGCCAATAAAAACATAAATGAACAAACCACAGTTCCTTGTTCAAATCTCATCCTGCTTCAATTTTAGATTCTTTTATTAGTTATTTATTTCATTCTTATTAATGCTTCTTTTGTAAATGTCCAATAGTTGTAAGCTTATTGCCACACATGGCCATCTTTGTGAATTACATATGCTGCAAATTGTTTTGTTATATTGTCCTCTTGTGGAGTGAATCACCAGTAAAAATTAAAATTGAAACTCAAATATTAAGGTGTTGGGTGTGGTGTTCATGACTGGTGGATGAAAGATATCTTTTGGAGGTTAAGTGATTGTGTTCATCATTGGTGAGTGAAGAATGCCAGTGACAGTCTTCACTTACCAACCACGAACACTACAACCAATAAACAAGCCCCAGGAAACAACAATATTGCACCTAAAATTTATGTGCAATGAGGCACTTGGCCTCTGAAAGGCATCTTCCATTCACTGTCACAAATGCCATGTCCAACATACAATATATGGTATAAAACATATATAATTACTAAAAATTATATTATCACAGACATAATTCTCTGTAAAGAACAAGATGACTTTAGAGAGAAAGATTGTGCATTTTTGATATCCCAACTCACTGACAAGCACAGAGAATATGATATATCGATTTATATGGCTTTTATTGATTTTGAAAAGGCTTCTGACACACTCAACCAAAGTTCAAACGTTTACTGCAACATTTGATAAGAAATATACAAAGCCTCTATAATATACACACACACACACACAAGGGTTCCAAGCCAACACAAGAACAAAAACAAGTGAATATTTTCAAGAGACTACACCAGGCCAAAGAAGGCTGTCCATTGCCACTTATTATACTTTATTTGTACACTGATAAAATTGTAAGAAAATGGCACAGAAATTTAAAAATAAATTATTTTACTGGCGAGATAGTTCGGAACATGATCTTGTTTCCTAACAGTCAAACTGTGTTTGCAAACTCAGAAGACAATTTATAAAGAGCACTTCATATACCACACATTATTGTGAGAAAAAACACAATTTCCAAATCTCTGAAGTAAAAACTACAGTATATTGTTTCACATGAACAGAACAACTAAGAATTGAAACTACAATAAATAACCAAATAACTGAAAAAGTCATCTACTTTAATTACTTATGACACCCAATTTGTCTTCAAACAAAAGATGTGGAAATTAAGTCACATAAATTCCAGCAACCATTAGGAACAACAAAACAAACTAGATTCAGGAAAGTAAGAATGGATACAGTATGCTACAAGCCGGAAGGTCACAGGATCGAATCTCGATGAGGTGGATTTTTCAATTGACCTAATCTTTCCAGCTGTACTATGGCCCTAGGGTCGACTCAGCCTCTAACAGAAATGAGTACCACGAATATTCTTTGGGGTAAAGGGCAGCTGGCACGCAAGGCTTTGAGCCTTACCGCCATCTATGAGCCGACTGTCTAGAAAACGTGGGAACCTCAACATTTCACAACCCTATGGGCCTTGACAGCCTGACACAGGGATACCTTTACCTTTTTTAAGAATGGATGGTTCTACATTTTTATAAAACAATAGCTCTTCCAATTCATTACATGGATGTGAAATATGGACATTACAGCACAACAGGAGGAGGATTAAGGCCTCAGAAATGAAACTGCTGAGATGAATACAACAAAGAAAAAGACAGAAGCTGAATATAAAAAATACTGAGAGTAATGGAGATCAGAGGACTCAAGTGATATGAGTATGTTCCAAGAATGGGCCTATAGCAAATACTGCAAAAACTTCTAGACTACAAACTGACAAGAAGTTGAAATACAGGAAGGTCTAAAAAAATATCATAATGACCAATTTTAATCCTGGAGTTGGAACAGGACAAAAGGCCTAATCTGTGAAGTTAATGGTATAGATACTCAGGACTGAACCCACCATCATTTGAATACTGAACAAATGGTTCTCTATACAGAAATAGTACTTTATTGCTGCAAACCAAGTGTGAAGAGAGAACCTCCTATGCACGTGAGTTCAATATGTCATGTTGACTCATAAAACAGCATCCAGTTCCCTGTTCACATGTTTATATTAATGTTCATTGTGTTTGACCATCAGCTTGCTAGCCATGCAGATCTGCTTGTGACAGTCTAGTGTCCGAACCTGGGAATATTGGATATCTGTATTTGGACCTGTACAGCTCAGGTTCCTATAATAAACCACACATATCTTAAAGGTTTAATACCTCTAAGTACTCTACACGTGGTTACACTCAACTAGTAATGTCATAAAACATTTACATTTGGAATATCACAAGAGGCTAGTTTATGGGATATGTAATCTGTACTCAGTTTAGCTGACATGCAATGAATTGATACAGTAAATTAAATGTCTAGGAAAAAATTCTGTGCCTGAAGTGAAGATGATAATGACAATCCACAAGTTGTAAAACAGACTATGGAACTAAAGCAATTAATACTGACTGTGGTCAATGGAACGCTCATTTAGATCATTTGTAAAATGCTGAATGTGTGCAAATTGATGTTTTATTTGAATTATGGCTTTATCTATATTGTGCATTTTTTCACCATGCCTCTTGAGATCACGTTTCAGGGAAAATGCTTCCCTGCAAATAACACACTCAAATGGCTTTTCACCAGTATGTATTCTAGAATGCCTTTTGAGGCTTATTCTTTGTGTGAATGCTTTACTACATACATTACAGATATGCGATTTTTCTCCTGTGTGGACTGCAAGATGCCTCATGAAATAACCACGATCACTGAATGACTTGTGACATGTTGCACATGTGTATGGTTTCTCCCCTGTATGAGTCCTTGTATGCTTCTCCAAATGAGTTCTTGTAGCAAAGAATTTGCTACATACCAAACACTGAAATGGCTTCTCTCCAGTATGAACTTTTACATGCATTGAAAGATTCCCTTCCTGGCTAAAATTCATGCCACACACATGGCACAAGTAAGGTTTCTCACCTGTATGTATTCTCACGTGATTATCGATAGCCTTTTGTGTTAAGAACGATTTACTGCAATAAGAACAATCAAAACACCTACCAGTGTGAAGTTTAGAATGTAATGACAGATCTGATTTGCACCTAAAACATTTACCACAAGCATTACAATGATATGGCTTTTCTTCAGAATGAAGGGTCTGGTGTTTCTTGAGACTTCCTAATTGTGTGAACCGCTGTCCACATTGGGAACATTGATACGGCCGATCTCCAGTGTGCATACGCATATGAAGACTAAGTCTCTGAACAGATTTTCCACATAAAGGACACTGATGATACTTGACATTCTCCACACTTTGTTTTAACCTGTCTACAGGTTTCTTCAGAGCTGGAGATTCAGGGGTATTGCCATTACTGTTGTCTGAAGTGGACATGATCCACTGCTGCAAGGCAGCAGCTGCAAGTGTGTGATTACCTGACTGTCCAAACTGTTTGTCCCAGTAGCTTAATGCAGTATGTGTCTCTCCATAATTGTACTGAGAACTGTCACTGGACTGCGATCCTGTACTGATCTGTCCCCACTGGTATATATGTTGGCACATACCCGTATCACCTATTGAAATTACAGGTGTTTCCTCCACAGGAAAGTTCTGGGTAGCAGAAGTCAATGGAACTTGTACATCAGGTCTCATATCAGCTGCATTATACTTCTCTTTGTACATCGGTTTTCTGTCATTGTGAACCAATCCTGGTGCATGCTGTTCATGAATAATACAATGAAAAGTATATTACATCCATAGATATATGCTATATATACTTATGTACTGTTTACAGAGGACATGTAAAATATGAACACCCAAACAACAAACGAATAAATGATTTTTAAGTACAATAAGCTAAAGTGAACAAGTTCATTATTTTCAATAAAATGAAGTGGCCAGATATGATGAAATGCACCTGAAGTTATGCCGCTGACTTTCATTGAAACATACACCAAAAAAATAAAAGAAGAGATAGAATTACCATGCTTTATCAGCTACTCAACTTTCTTTGTGCACATTTTATATGCGACAGCTTCTGATTATGTGATTTAGTGTTATCAAGGCTATGAACTGAATATGAATTTTGAAGTTGCTCGCATGCCTGAGTATGTCATGTGTTCTTAATCTAAGCATTAGATGGAGGTGAGCAGGGAAAGAACATATGGCAACCACTGTATGCGAGGCATTCAATTATTACAGGTGGTTTGGATGTGACAGGGAAGAGACATAACCTTGTCTGTGCTAGGAATCAAATCTTGGTAGTCTATACAATAACCAGTCTAATGACAGCTATCCTAGCTCAGTTCAGTTTCTAAATGAAGGTATACGAATAACAGCACACATGAAGTTAAGAAGTCTGGACTAAAAGCTCAATTAAGAAGGAGAAATACAGAAGACAATTATTTGCAGCAACTTTAGAACTGTAATTAGTACTTACATTTCAATATCAGTGTCGGTCTAATATTATTCACAACGTTAAAAACTTTCAGAGTACCTAAATATAAACTTTTACTGGCTGATTTCCTTACTTTCCTTCTTATTATGATAGCTGTGACTCTACAGAAAGTCATTGTTTCAATGTCAAACTCACTTACAGCATTTCAACACATGAAATAACATAAAACACCAGCATATCTGATGCAGAAGCAAAGGTATACAATACATATGCTAACTTCATGATGGCTGTTCAATGATTTTCTGGGGAATAAGGAAGAGAAACAGTAATGTACATAGCCTACTAGTTCACTGACCACATCACATGTCCAAGTGTGTGTTGGCTGAGCTAATGTGACTTGTGCATGGTTCTTTTGCCTGAACAACAAAACGATCTGCACCAGGCTCTCATATAATCTGCCTGTATATATATTAAAATTATAACACAGGACTTCTATCATCCTAAATATTGTGTAATATTCAAATATTCGTAAGTCATCATCTGTGCCACAGATGGTAGGTGATCATTTTGACAATTAACATTGGTGTACTTCTTATACAATACATACTGGATTTGTCATTAAACCAACACTGTTAATGTCATGTCGACATCAACAGCGACTTTCCTGCTAATGACATACTACACCGTGAATGCAATAGCACTGTAACATATCTAAAGCGTGTATTATTTCATACTGTTTCACTATAACTTTCTGTTAGCCGGCTGTGCAAACAAAACATTCTTTTCTTGCATCACATTAAATGATGCTCTCCATGAATGAGAGAATAAAGTTGCTTGAAGTACACTCTAGATTTACAGGTATGAACAAGAGAAATATAACTTATGCTACATACATACAAATAATTATTTTTTTCTTTTCCAACTCTTAAATGGTATAATTCTTTTCTATTTAAAAATATTTCTATCAAGAACATTATTTTTTTATGTAATCACACATACAGAGTGTCCCAGGAGGAATGGACCAAACTTCTGGAGGGTGTTCCTTATGTTAAAGTATGCCGATATAACCCAAAACACCTATGGCCAAAGTTGAACGGTTACGGAGATAATGGCCCAAGAAAAGTGTGGTCTTCTGGCAGGTCCACGCACTGTACCTCTCAGCTGAGAGGCCTTATCTATGTTTGTCCTTGAGTGCCGTGATTCACCCTAGCCGTACGTATGTAGTTGGCTTTATCAGAATGCGCAGTCAGCACGTTACGTCAGCGCTTGCCATTCATGTGTCATGTATAGTGCTTGGAAACCCTAAGGACAATTATGACATGGCGAGCGAGTATTTTGTACTTCAATTTTATGGCTTCATGTTATTCACAAGTTAGTTTGATGTTACGTACATTATTAACATTACAGAATCCACATATTCCTACCAGTTTTAATATGTATTTTGTAATCAACAAGTGTGCAACGCCCGTCAAAGTTTGACACTTCTCTGGCCATTATCTCCGTAACCGTCCAACTTTGGACATAGGTGTTTTGGGTTATATCGGCATACTTTAACTTAAGGAACACCCTCCCGAAGTTTGGTCCATTCCTCCTGGGACACCCTGTATATGACATATAAATAAATAATTTAAGTGTGGTATAAACAAAAGTAGAATATTCATAACGGACATTTTCCATATTCATGAATGGAGGAGGATAGTTGAATGAACATCTTACCTTAGTAGGTCTTTCTCTGCCAGTGCCTGCTCAGATGCATGATTTCCCACATAATGAGGTGCGATGACAGTCACATCACAAAACTTATTTCCTATCATCCTTGTGTCTTCTACAGATCCTTCCTCTTTGGGCTTCTGAATGATGCATGAAATATTTTAATAAAAATAACCAAAAATACACAAGAAATAAAACCCTTATATTAAGTGTGGTGAGCTGAGTATCATACCTAGAATTTTATTCTGAAAATTGATAAATTAAAACTTTCATGAAATCTTTAGGTCCTCATAGCAGTGAGAATGAAGATGTGATACAGTGTAGTGAGGCAGGAAGGAACCTACTTCCTCCATCTTTAGGGTGGAAGATGGAAGAACCAGGTTTATCTGAAGTGTTGATATAGTCTACCAAACTACATGGCATCACATCCCAGAAGACTACAGTACTGAGAACTGCATTTAATTACACAGCCTCATAAGTTAACTATGCTGCTTACACAAATCCATTTATCATGAAATTCTTTCCTAACTGTATTTCTTATGAAAATCCTTTTGCATGCATCACAGGCATTTCAGTGGAAATTTCAACCTCTAAGCATCCCTCCCCCAGTCTCAATACAGTCATGGAATGAACTACAATCTAAGGGAATTGTACATTATGTAACAGCATTTTATCATATCACTGATCACTTATGAGATGATAAATGAAATGTATTGAGTCAACTGTACCACACATTTGGATCTCAGGAACTCTGCTGTATCCTTTGACTGTTGAGTGTACAAGTACTGTTTTAAAGCCAAATCTGACATCTCATACTGAAGCTTGAAGTTGTAGCAAACATGTACCTGGAGGACACAGAGCTGACAAACTTGGGACAGCAGGCCATCTCTGGCATTAATCTGAAATTACACACCATGAATTATTCAGGGCAAGATACAAGTCTATACAACCTACTGTACAACACAGGCTTACAAGAATAAAGATCAGGAGAATGTGCTGGCCAAATACCACTGCTGATAATTCTTTTCCCCAAAGACATTGGACAAAGCCTGCACAGACATGTGTGCAGTGTGGGCAGTAGCGGAGTCTTGCTGACACCAGCCAGAGAGTCTTTCTTCTCCTGTTAACTATGGAAAGAACTGCCCGAGAATGGCTTGTAAAAATGTTTTGCAATTAATTGTTTCATTAAAAAATGCAAGTTCAACAATCCTTCTTGCACTTACAGCACACCAGACACCAACTTTCACTGGATGAAGCAAGACTTTGTGGGTTAGATGTGGACTCTGTGAACTCCAATAGCATTATTTTGCATATTTATATATCCCTGCAAGTGAAACCACACTTTGTCAAAAAAGAATGTCACTTGGAGATTGATTTCACCTTTAACAGCAGGCCGTAGAAACCAACTGCAGAAATGAACCCTGCTAGCTCGATCACATACCAGCACAGTGTAAAGTACTGTTGTTTTATAGGGTCTAAGCTTCAGTAGCTCTGTTGCCATTCTTGCACTATACTTTGACACTCCAGTCTCTTGAGCTAGATATTTCAGTCATTTTCTAGGTGTATGTTCAAATTTGGTTACTACATCGTCTAACTTTTCTTCATTAATCTCTCAGTGCTAAAGTTTTTGTTTATTCTCTATTAAGAGTCTTGCTGATTAAGTTTATTCACCAAATTGTGAACTGTTTGCCTGCTGGGAACTCTTTCATCACAAATTTACGTCAACATTTTCGCTGACACTTTCTAGCTGATAAGTGTTTCACATAGGTATCATACTGAAATACACGTGCTCTAAAGTATACCGCACCATGATGTCCCACATGGCTCACTAACTGCAACTGAGAGCAAATGGCCATTTGAGCTGATAACTGCTGCAATACTGCTGACAATTCATAAACAAATTCCCACACATGAACCACACTGCCTCCCATGAAACATAGTGCCATCAAGTGGTCCACAAAGTTAATAACATCCCTCAGTTTCAAACGTTATCAGCCATCAGGCATATTGTTCATTGGGAAAATTTGTATGTGCCTCATAGCTGGTAGTGCACTGGTTGCAGTAAGGCCATTAACTGGACAACAAAGGTAAGAACCTCCTGATGAAAATTATAAAAGACCTCTGTCAGGATATCTGGTATAAAATCAAGACTGGAACCACAAATTTCCTGCATGGAAGGCAACTGCATATTCCATCATATGGTGGCAACTCTTATGACAAATGTGTCAGCTGTGCAGCATTCACCTGATATTCATAACTGATTTTCACATAATTTTACTTCGGGTTTATTTTATAACATTGTCAGTATCTGAACTATAAATACAAAGACAAAGATGTCTTCTCTCTTCTATTATATCACACAGCATCAAGATAAGAATATACAAAAACTAAATAATCAATGCAAATATCCATTTGTAAGATCAAATATATACGAGTATAATCCCCTATTTCTTTTCCTAACAGTGGTAATGTCTCTTTGTCTGCCTTGATTTCTCTTGACCAGTTTTCAATTTTTTCAAACGTTTTTGTCACAATTTGACTTTCTTCTTCTTTTCTTGGTTCATCTTCATGGTAAGTACTTAGCATTTGTAAAAAAAAAATCCAACAGATACTGACAATGTAGGAAATCTGCTTCTTTCAGTGCATTCCTCACAAAAAGCTGCCAATATTTCTGATTTTTTATTAATGCTACTCATTTCTGCCTGTCAGTAACATAGGCTAATAAAAATCCATTACCTCCAAAGACGATCTCACCAAAAGATGTGCCCCTGCAATGTGAGGTCCTCTTCAACATTTACTTTAGTGAAAGATTTTTTAAATGCTGTCCCACTGAATCTAACTCTATCATACAAGTGCAAAGGTTTCTCATGGTGATCCACTAAGAGCTGAGAGCAGATTTGTAACAAAGAAGTACTTCAGATATTCAGATATTGTCCTTAGTTTGATGATCCAGAATGACTTGCATCACCAACTGAATTTGCTGGTGCTCCATTCAGAAAGAGAGATCGCAAATGAACTGTCTAGAAAAATAAACATTTCTGAGGCATGATTTCCTATAGCACTGCCAGTAACTATTATTGCAGCATTAATGCACCTTCACCAGATGTCATAATATCCACCTGGACACTTTCAGGAGATACTATTTTTGCTGAAATGTGTTCAGTGAAATTTTCTGTTTCATTGAAGTTCTACTTTCAAGAAACTTGAATACTGATAATATGGCTACTAGCACACACATAAGTCATTGACTTTTGAAGTCTTAATTCTTGGCGCCAATTTCTGAAATCCTGCAGCCACATGCTTCCAGTAATTTTATTTTTACACCACCTATCAGGCATGTTTATTTCATTTTCTTTTGAAAACCAAAAGCAATTTTCATTACATCTCCCTTTGTAAGCTCAGAGTGTGAACGAACTGCTTTTTTCAGTATGGTAAAGTGCTGACAGAAGGATGTCTCTGGGATAACAATTTTTTGCTACTTTTCTCACAATTCCTCTATTGATTAAACACCTTTCACTGTTCCTTCTGGAGTTACTACATATAACTTTGCCATCATAACTCCAGTCTCTTGCTAAAGCATCTTCCAGAAAATATAATCAAAATATTGTTGAACTACTTTGAATTAAAATCACCATAATTGCATTATGGAACATTTCCCAAGACAGAAAATAGACTCATGTTCTGAGATATAACAATGTCAACAGTTTTATACTTCTGAATACTGCCAATCTTGAGGTTACAGTTATGTATGTATCTTAATGTTATTGGAAGATGATAAGGTTCTGTTCAAAAATACCAATTTTGGGTGTTTTGTTTATTTTGGTAGTCAACAGTCCGTTTTATGCTAACAGAATGGTCTTTTCCACTAAAACTTTGATAGAATGGTTTTGGAAGCTGATTTAATTACATTTCAAGTGACAGATGGTGGCACAGCCACTTTTTCATTTATACATCTTGCAGTACTGAAAACTGTGTCTTGAGGGAATTTCTTTGGCAGACAGGGAAATTTCTTCAGTGGCAGCACTGTTACCTGGTATGATTTGGCCTTATTTGTTCTAATTTGTGAACATAGCATTTTATCTTTTCACTCATCTTCTCACTTTTGTTGGGGGGGGATATAAACACTGTTTTCACAGAAACTATCACATTCAAAACAGGGAGCCAGGATAGTGCAATGGATACAGCAACTGGCTATGGGCTGGGTGACCGAAGGGCCAGAGTTCGAGTGCCAGTAGAGGCAGGAATTTTCTTTTCTCCATGTCATCCAGACCAGCTCTGGAGCCCACCCAGCCTCCTATCCAGTGGGGACCAGGGAGGGGGCTTTTTCCATGGCAGGTACAGCGGCCAGGGCGTGAAGCTGATCACTCACCTCCAACTAGTGTTGAGGTGAAGTAAATGTGGCTCTATACTTCCACTCTCCCATATGCCTCCATGGTGTAGTGTTTAATTAGTTAAGTACATGGACAACTTTACTTATTTTTACATATTCAAAATATTAGTCTTCTAGAAGAATTATAATGAATCTGTTTACAAGTACATTACTGTGAAAGAAAAAGTTAGCAAGTTCAGGAAACTCATAAATGTTTACCAAATTTCAGAACTGTAAAGTTTACCACCCCCTTCACATAAGAGACTTGGGCACTTGGCATAAATCCGAATATTGACAGTTAGCAAAACATGTGTTACAGTTAGATATGTATAGTAACCGATAAAATTTACTTTTAACAACAAAGACCTTTCTGAAAATGCAAAGAAATAACTAGACTTCACATGAAGAATGCCATCTTCTGGGATGTGGCTCACAGATTTTTCTGCCCTGAAGATGGAGGTGACACATTCCTCTGCAATGTCTGTTCATACAAGATCTACACAGTGCCACATCCCAGAAGACAGCATTCTTCATAGTCACTGTTCATCTGAAATGTCGGTTCAACAAGATCTATGTGGCACCACATACCACAACATGGCATTCTTCATAGTAACCAGTGAAAACCTCAAATCCTACAGACTTCACATAATCACTAACTAGTTTCAGTTCTAATAATGGGCCACTCTAACACTATATAATACTATTCATTTCATACATTACCAGAAAGTAGCAGTATCTGGTCTGCTCCAGGGTACTGCACTCTTCTCTACTAAAATTACCGACTTCTTAAACATTATCCATCGACCAGCTTTTCTTATTTAAAAACGTTTTGGAGACTGGACTATGTCTCCATCCTCAGGCAAAAGCTTGAGCCATGGTGTCATGTACGTGAAGTTTTGTAATGCTTGTCTTAACTCCTGTTGCTGATTTATGTTGCATTTGGCTTAAATATCCTGTCTTGTGTCTGGAGACAGGGATTAGTTCTATCGACTGGGCCCTACTCAATAGGCTTTTACCGGAGGATGGTGAGCGCCCGGTCTCCAAAACGTAAAAAAAAAAAAAAAAAAAAAAAAAAAAAAAAAAAAAAAAAAAAAAAAAAAAAAAAAAAAAAAAAAAAAAAAAAAAAAAAAAAAAAAAAAAAAAAAAAAAAAAAAAAAAAAAAAAAAAAAAAAAAAAAAAAAAAAAAAAAAAAAAAAAAAAAAAAAAAAAAAAAAAAAAAAAAAAAAAAAAAAAAAAAAAAAAAAAAAAAAAAAAAAAAAAAAAAAAAAAAAAAAAAAAAAAAAAAAAAAAAAAAAAAAAAAAAAAAAAAAAAAAAAAAAAAAAAAAAAAAAAAAAAAAAAAAAAAAAAAAAAAAAAAAAAAAAAAAAAAAAAAAAAAAAAAAAAAAAAAAAAAAAAAAAAAAAAAAAAAAAAAAAAAAAAAAAAAAAAAAAAAAAAAAAAAAAAAAAAAAAAAAAAAAAAAAAAAAAAAAAAAAAAAAAAAAAAAAAAAAAAAAAAAAAAAAAAAAAAAAAAAAAAAAAAAAAAAAAAAAAAAAAAAAAAAAAAAAAAAAAAAAAAAAAAAAAAAAAAAAAAAAAAAAAAAAAAAAAAAAAAAAAAAAAAAAAAAAAAAAAAAAAAAAAAAAAAAAAAAAAAAAAAAAAAAAAAAAAAAAAAAAAAAAAAAAAAAAAAAAAAAAAAAAAAAAAAAAAAAAAAAAAAAAAAAAAAAAAAAAAAAAAAAAAAAAAAAAAAAAAAAAAAAAAAAAAAAAAAAAAAAAAAAAAAAAAAAAAAAAAAAAAAAAAAAAAAAAAAAAAAAAAAAAAAAAAAAAAAAAAAAAAAAAAAAAAAAAAAAAAAAAAAAAAAAAAAAAAAAAAAAAAAAAAAAAAAAAAAAAAAAAAAAAAAAAAAAAAAAAAAAAAAAAAAAAAAAAAAAAAAAAAAAAAAAAAAAAAAAAAACAAGATGATGGAGAATTTCCAAAAAGTCAGTAATTGTATCAATATACCACCGTCACAAACTTTTACATCATCTACTGATATATAGAGCCCCTTTGCACATCATGTGGCAAATGATGTGAATGATAGAACTGAGAAAGAAGGAAAGGCAGCAATTAACGCTGATATTGCAACATAACAGATAGGTCATGTCCTGGCACAGCCACCAAATTGCTTCCCTGTAGTTCTACCATTAATAATTCTTATACAAATCTTCGGTTTCATCCAAGTTTTTATCGAGAACACGCTAATAGACCTAATAGACAACAAATGATTAACAACCCATAAGAACCGTTAAAACTCGATTAAAAGCCCTGAATCACTTGCTGCAAAACCCCATTTGAGCCACAGACATTAAACTACTAACCTCTATTACAAAAGAAATGGTTTGTATTCTGTCACGTAAATTTTCCGAATTTCCAACGAGTAGGAGCAACAAATTTTCCGAACACATACACATCCGACATATTTTATTTATATTAATGGGCATAATTTACAGGTTTGTGTCACAAAATCATACACACTCCTTCCCAACACACCAAATTTGTACACTACGTCCACATATAAATATTTTCAAGCGCATTAAATATCACGTCACACGTTCAGGCCTTGAATCTAAGTAGCGTATTAAACAAATCATTATAAAAACATAATTACCCTCTAGAAAGATAAAAGTCGTTGCTGTTTGTTTCTACAGATTTAAATGATTCCACTTACCACGTTCTCCATGCCGCAATGGCAGGACCTAAGCCGACTGTGTTTCAGAGGAGTGATGACCATGTTCACCATGTTATACCATTTGGGGGCAGGATGGAATTATACAAAACATTTCAAGAGTCAATTATACAACATTAATATATGAATTTAGAAAATACACGTATGGCGTAAAAATTTGTTCCTCTCGCACTGCTATTACCTGCAAGATTTTCGATTCTTGAACGTCAGCTATGATGCTCTCGTGTTACGAAACGACACANTTATAAAGTTAAATATATTAACATTGGTCTCCCAATATATTTTATCCTCGATGACTTTTATGATAAATAACTTGGAGTATTTTACTTTTAATTATTCAATTTATGAGAGACCGACAAGACACGAAAGAAATTTACATGTCCTACAATCACATCTCGCAATGAGGCAGAAAGGGGTCCATCGCATGAGTATAATAATATTTAACAGTCTGATTATTTAACTGATTTAGTACATGATAAAAACAGTTTATAAAAGAAATAAGGGATGTCCTAATACATAATCTGTCATATACTGTTGATGAATTTTTGCTCTTCTGTCGGGATCAACAGCTAAGGAATAGAAGGGGAGTGCATGCTGACTGATGGATGTCCCACAGTAGGCATCAATATAGACATTAAGTGTAAATATAATCTGTATTTTATGTATTTGTTTATATGCACTTTTTTGCATTTATGTTTGTTTGTTATTGTGATATGGCATTTTGGAATTGTAAAGATGTATTGTTGTTTGTAAAGCTTGTGACATGTTTCATATTCAGTGCAAATTGCACTTATGAATATCCTGAAACGCAGATGTATGTATGATTTTAGCCCAAACTGCAGCCAGTCAATAGATTTCAGCAAAATCCCCCAGTGTAGTATCTGTGCATGCATGATGTAGTGCTTAATTAATTAAGCACAGGGACAGCTTTACCTTCATATATGGTCTGAGTTATGGGCAGCATCATTAAATAAGCTGCAAATAAATAAAATATTGGTATATTGGATTGTCGATCCAGCTATGAGCAAAGATATGGACTGGGTGAGGCAGTCTTAATGGTATACTGGTATGGAAAGGCATGAAGTGTTCTGTATGCCAGTATCATATTTGTTAAGTGTGTACTCTTTCCAAAATTTACAAAGGTAAACCCTCCTAGTACACTTAAAATATTATCCCTTTTCTAAATGGTTCTGATGATGGTGTGTAACACTCACAATTACTGGGTTTCTGAACCTTGTCCATCGTCCGGTATTCTAGAATCTAGAAAATGCAACGTTTCAGAAACTGGATTTGTTTCTGTTCTTAGGTGAGGGAAGAGAGGAAGACAGCAACTCAGTTGGGTCATTTAGAAAGAGCTAACTCAAGTCACTGGATTGAGGTTAGCTCTCTCTAAGGGACCCAACTGAGTAGGTGCCTTCACTGGATTGAGCTCTTTCTAAGGGACCCAACTGAGTCAGTGTCTTCCCCCCCCTCCCCCACACCTGAGGATGGAAACAGATCCAGTTCCCAAAACTTATCTAATTTCTAGAATACCTGACAATGAACAAAGTCCAAAAAACCCAGTAAGTCTGACCTGTCCCTTTTGTTACTTTGTGCAATTTCCATTGAATTATTAAAAAATGCTATAAGACAGACTTGTGTTCAATACATGTGAAGCATTACCTGAACTTTGTTTCTTGGTGCATTTACATGCTTTTTGTACCTGGTTTCATAATTATGTCCAATTTTTCCAACATATACCTTCTCATATTGTTGACATGTTGATATATGCCATATTTATTATAAAGGAATATGCTTTGTGGTTTATATTGTAAATTGTTTTCAACGTTATTTTTTGTTTCAAAAGCTGTCCTTAGTTTTGTATTCTTAAATAGCCTTAAATAATTCTCCGTTTTCTACTTGTGCAGGTAAATCTATTTTTGTAAGTGCATTGATATAACGACTTTGTGTTATCCTATGTCTGGGACACTGTTTCAGAAACTAGGTACATTCCATCATGAGGTGCAAGGAGGGAGATCCTGCTCATTTGGTTCATTTAAAAAGAGCTGTCACTGGAATTGATATCTACTATTTTGCTTTGTTTATTGAATCTAATGGGAAGTTCAGTACTTTGAAATATGTTTTGTATTACTTTTCCTTTTTCTTCTATTAAAAGACCTATGTCTACATAATATTTTTGACTTGATATAATAGGTTCCTTACATGTTGAGATATTGTTCATCTTAAGCTCATCAATGATATAATAATACTTCACTGACACATTAACTTTTCTTTGACATGAAAACAGGGTTTCTAACAAACTTTCAACTATAGTCTTATTACAGGCTTTTTGGTCAAAATGATCCAGCAAGCACAAAACATGTTTTTGCATGTGTGTGTGTGTGTGTGTGCGTGTGCAATATATCAACCGTTAATTACCTGTAAAAGGTAAAGTTATCTGTGAGCTTAACTAATGAAACACTACACCATGAAGGTGTATGGGGGGAGTGGATGTGTAGACCTATAGCAGGAGAGATGTTGACCCAAGTGGGAGAAACACAAAAATGTTCAGAATTCTATGAAGGTCCATGATCTTCTGGCTCAAGTGACAATGGATCTGACTTTTAAGAGGAAGGCATGACATCTATTGAGTTCCAGAAATAAGTGGAAGTAATTTACATGCTAAAGATAGGGCCCACGAGGCAAGGCCCTCCACAAACCTTTCAAAACAAGCATCATCTCTACAGAGTTAGAAACATCGTTTTATGCCATACAATAAAATACAGACACATCAGAAATTCATGAACTACTTTTTATGCAGGCGGCCCTTATTTAAAGTGGATAGTGGGGGCCAAAAATTGACCATTGATAGTGAATTGACTTATAACAAGGACCAAATTTTTGTAAGAGTTAAAGTAATTATGGTTTAATTTGGATGGTAAAGCAGGTAATGACAACCATACCAATGGGGAAAAAAACATGTTAAATACTCTATATACATAAAAAATACAAAGGAGTACAATTTAAATACATATAACACTAAAAGTGACACTCATACCTAAGGAAAACCATATGTAAAAGGACCAATTATAGACTTTATCATAACTAAGTTCAATCACACATATCCTTTTTCTTACCTTGAAATGTCAAGCAGATGGGCTTGCTTGAATGAATGGTGGGTGGCTTGCTGGTTTAGGGATAATTGGAAAACAAAGAAGACGGAAAGACTAAGTGGACTATCCCCTGCCATCTCATCCTCTTCCACAATAACAAGTGCCTGGAAACCAGAGGGTCCTGGTAGAGGGTTATTATTGGTCATTATGGTCTTTTCCCATGACTGATTTTTCATTGACTCGCTTTTTAGGAGAAGGAATCAAGGGTTGTCTGCTTCTCTCTATATAAATTTTCATGTAATATTGTCTGATAAGGTGAAAGAAGAACCTTTATTCCTTGCTCAAAATCTGCTGCTGTTATAAAAAGGATCATTATCTTTGAAATAATCAACAATTTCATCAACTTTCTCAAAAACTTCTCGTAGGCCATTCGATGTTAACCCCTTCTCTTTGCGAATTTCCACTTCATCATCATCATCATCAGCAGCAGCAGCAGCAGTGGCTCTAATTTTTTCCATTGTCAATTGATCTAATTCTGCCAGGTCCTCATTACTTGATTGGTAGTGAGAATCCAGTAAATATACATCATCTTCCACTTCAGTAAACCAGCAGTTCTAAAAAGGAAACCACATTAAGCGTGGGACTTTGTACATTTCTTCAGTTTCTTGGCCATGAAAGCACAGAGACTCAGTTAATGAGGACTCACATAGCAGGGACCACCTGCATATCAAGGTGGTAAATAATGGTGTGACCTGACCTCACACCTCTCAGTGATTGGCTGCCCCAGAATCATACATCAGTCTCTTTTATTTTATCTGCAATGAAATGTCCAAGCATACATAATCTGTTTCTCTGTAATGAATATAACATATTCCAGTTTGCAAAGGCAATTTCATTAGTAAATAACCTAATATGATGTGCTAAGATTTTGCTACATAGTATGTATTTTACGAAATCTAATTTTTATATATATGTTTTATTTTATTTCAGGATTTCTTTCATGAAGAATGTGTGTCCATGATTTTAGCAAACTGAATAAAAACACTGGTGCCATGTTGCTAATAATGCTGTGCATGGCTATACTGATCACAAGTGTGCGCTCAAGAAAAAACTTTACATTTCTTCAATCGAAATGTTAATAAATGATCATTTGGGTTGTAACACCGTACAGTGCATAAAAACAACATCTAACCAGAATTTTAAATACAATGTGCAATTAATACTTTTATACCATTATATTATTCATATTTCTATATTTTTATGTATTTTTAATCATAACCATAATAATGAATTTTATTAGCATATTAAATTGCAGATCTGTGCTCACTATATAAATATATATTTGCTGTCAACACAGCCATCAGTTGCATCAATACAGATCTTGCATTATAAATTATGGAAGTTCAGCTTCATGGTAAAGTGTACGGGTGATAAGGGTTTAGAAATGATGCGATAATAACAATTAAAATTGTATTTAACAGAAATATATACACACCATAGTTGTATAATATAATATGATATAATACACAATTTACAACTTTTTTGGGGAACTATTCAATTTCTTTATATTTAAAGATGAGTAAAAAGGCCACATTAACATTCTTGAAGGAAAATTTTTGGATAAATAAAAAAGAATGAGAAAGAAAAGAAATAATTTCTTTTGCAATTAAATTATATTCACACAATAAACATATTTAGTGAAGATTTGAGATTGTAAATTATATACTCCACACAGTGATGCAATAAAAACCTTAACATGGATAGAAAATGAGTTAAATGCCAAACAACTAGGCATTACCGTACATACACAGACTGTTTACTTAACTAAATACACTACACTGCTGGTGACATTACTGTGCAGAAAGTGAACACTTCACATAAGTAGATTCATAAATGCCAACTAAATAAAATTCATTTTGTTCAATTGTTAAATATAAGGGAACTCAGCAAAAGCATGTGCCATTCTTGTTAATGCAGAGTTTATGTTCATTTTTACATAATGTGTCCCTCCAGTTGAATAACAAACTAAATTTTTCAATATAACCTGGATTCTCCCCATCACATGATTTTCTGTCTGCATGACAATGCTACATTTGTTTCAACTCATCCATCTGTTCTTTAACATATGAATGCATGAAAACCATTGTTTTTTGTTTTTTATTTTGTAGCATATCAATCTGTCCAATAAATATTTAAATAAAGATTATGGATAATGACAAATTCAACTGTTCAGGTTTCATGGTGCCACTTAACATATTGTGACATGTATATCCATTGCTAGCTAATGGCTTGTTGAAACATGTCTCCGAGCTTATGACAGAGACATCGAGTCCTAGGCATCATATATAGAAACGTTTCCATTACAACGGATAGGTAAAAGTTGTCTGCACATCAACAAAAGATATGTGAAGTAGGAACCATTGGAGATGGTAATCTCTATACGGTTCAACCAAAACCTACCTCAGGGAGAAACAGACTACAAGATCAGACACTGAAGAGTCCTACCAAGTAGTAGGAGCCCAGTCAAAGAACAATACAGAAGAGAACAGACTGGGTACAGACCTGCTCACCAAATTCATACAAGGAGCATCTAAGAGTAGAAGTGTTGAAGACTTTGTGTGTTATTGTTCAAGTAACCTTTTGAAGTGTTATAAGTACTTGCAGATCCGCTTGGTGATTGTCCAATAAATTGATTCATCAATACAGAGAGCCCATTAATTACTTGCTGCGTTACCAGGATATATGTGGGTTCCTTTCGATGAGAAAGCAAAATTGTAATTTAGTTGATTTTGCAGGTACTTATCTATACGAACTGCTGTGTCAGATTTGAGATTTTAACAGCAGCGGCAATGAAGTTTTGTCATTTGGACCATAACACTAAATAGTCCTGTGGAAGTCAACTGACATTTCAGAGAAGAATACTGCCTCCATTTTCAGGGTTGAAAAGTAAGCCAACCAAGAGCTCTGTTATCCACCTGCTTCATGCTGGTTTCTTGCTTGGCTTACTTTTCAACCCTGAAGATGAAATGGTAAGTAACTCCAAAATGCCAGTTTACTTTCACCAGGCTACAGCTGTTACGTCGCTAATGACAGAACTCTTCATTATGTAGATGTACACTACAAAATCAAAAACTGATGTACTGAATAACTTCCATTTTTAATGTAATTAATCGACTCTATGGGAGTAGAATTGGTGAACAGCTGACCTTTATAACTGTAAAGCACTTTCTCATGTGTGGAGCAGATTCTGATGATGGTCTCTCAAAAAAAAAACATATAAAGATATTTATGTAACTTAACCAAATTGAACACACTCAATGTTGTTAACTTGATTGGCCAAACAGTGTGACAGACCAGAATGCCTTCTATTAAAATCCATGGAGCTAGTTCATACAGGGCATAATCATGCTGACTTCTAGAATAAAATCATATACTTTTATTCATATGACCAGCCATCCCTCTTGGCAAGATATGGGAAATTTAATACTCTCATCTAATAACACAACAGTTCATTTCATGACATGAGCTGAGCAGAAGCAGTGCATGGGACTGCATGAATCTCTTCAGAGTTTTATTTTGTTTATGAGCTGACTGGAACCAGGGTATGCAATCCATAAAAATGAATCACTGAACAGGAAACTTGAGAATGACTCACTGCAACACCACTAATCATGGTACTACACAAGCAGTTTATCTTGCCATTAACAGCTGATTAAAAAAAGATATTTCTACTACAATACTGGTCTGTGAATGATTACGCAACAGGCGACACTGTTGGTTGTGGTACACTACCGTTAGGAGAGACCTGAAACTGAATTCAGTCACTCAGATTAGTTGCCACTGTTATACAAGTATGTTTCCAGACAATGAAGGCAATGTATTATAAAATGTGAGACTTTTCCCTTAACACATGATACAAGAATCCATGAGAATTTCCATTGGCAGAGGTTTGTTTTTTCTTATTCACATTTGAACATGTAAGATTCTGTATAGTGAAAGTAATTCCAGAATGGTCCACAAATCAATTTCACCTAACAAGAACTCTATAAAAATGAAACAAAATTATTTAACTGTACTTCAATCACATTTAGTTCTTAAATTTAAAATACCTGAATGGCATTTTATACAAATGTGATATTGATGTACAAAACTGCTAAAATTAATAAGAATTATATTTAAATTATACTGGGTTTCCTTCGTTTCCTGTTGAGTATTTTACCATATTGCTGCTTCCTACTTCATCAAAATCTGGTGGTAAATTTCTGAATTTTGCAGGATCTCCTAAATTATGTAAATATAGTACATGGCGTTCAAGTGATAACTGTGAAGGGAACTTCAACTGACAAAATGGGCATGCATATATTTTCTCCGTATGATGAACATGAATGTGATTCTTCAATTTGCTACGTTTGGTATAAGCTTTGTTACAGATGTTACAAATAAATGGTTTCTCACCACTATGAACTACAAGATGTTGCTGGTAATTGTACTTGCTACTGAAGGCTCTGCCACAAACTTCACAATTGAACGGTTTTTCACCTGTATGCACTCTAACATGACGTTCCAAGTGGCTCTGTGTAGCAAATACTTTGTTACAAATGGAGCACAGATGTCCATCTCTGTTGTGCATTTTTATGTGTCGGTCAAGTGCAACCTTGTACTTAAATAACTTTTTGCACAGTGTGCACTGATATATTTTCTGACCAGTGTGCACTATAGAATGCTGATCAAGTTTTGCTTTCACAGGGAAAAATTTATGGCAGTCAGGACATTGGTGAACTTGTTCACCAGTGTGTAACCTCATGTGCTGGTGCATGGTACTTAACTGTGAGAATGATTTGCTACACACACTACAATGATGTCGCTCGCCTGTGTGCACAACTTGGTGTCTGTCAAGATGAGCTTTCTGCAGAAAATGTTTCTTACACACTGCACATTCATAAGGTTTCACTCCTGAATGTATAGTGCTGTGCTTCCTCAACAGGTATGGTAGAGCAAATGCCTTGTTACATACAGTACATATATAGTTCTTCTCCAGTGGTAATTTTGATTTCTTCTTCTTTTTCTTTACAGTTGTTTCCTTCTGTACAGTGTCATTAGTGGTTGCGTTGCTACTGCTTTCACCTCTGATATTTGCCACTCTCTGAGATTCATCACAACCCATATGCTGAAAGATAAATAGCAAACTGTACAATAAAAGTATAGCAAGTTTGTTTTTGTCAAAAAGTAGATAAAGAATTCAAAGTCCCATCATGTAATGTGTTTACAAATCCACCACTTTCTTTCAAGTGTGAAACCAAAAAGAGTGGAATGATCTACCCCATTTCAGAGTTCACAGCTTCCTGAAACACTACTTGTAATTTTATATGTGTCCTGATGATTACTTAAAATTCAAACTTACTGTTGCATAAGCAATGAAGATCTCAAATATGATACTGCATGGAGACAAATTTTATTTCCTTGTATTCTGTGACAGTACACTGAAAAATTGTTTTAAACAAAACTCTATGTGTAATGTCATGTTCCAATTATTTTGGACAAAGAGCCATTTAGAATGTGAAAAACTGATTTCAACTTCAACTGAAGAAAGGATTATAGAGTACTGTCGCAGACAAAGTGTAGTTTATTCAAAAACATCTCACATGAAATTTCTGTGAATGTCAAGTGGCCTGGAGATGAAACATGGAGACATACACATATGTACAGGCCCTTTCCATCCTCTATTCTCTTCACAAAACATGACGTGGATAAGGAAAATTTGGTAAGAACCATCTCTGGATACAGCATGCCATTTGAAATCAATTTATCTAATTTAAACAGGTGAATATAATTTGGTCAGTCTAATAGGTGCTACATGAAACAAAAATCCAACTTTTATAATCTTTTTTTCAAACACACTTAATCATACAAAAATACAGGAAATTTTATTTCACACATTTCTCAGGCATCACAAAAAATAAAACAAAGAAAAGTGATTTACGTCTTTACACAGTATTACCAATAAGCTGTTTATTGCCTATCCAGCAACAACTCTCTTACCATCACCCTATTTAGTATTAGGTCTAATGAGAACTGTTATCAAAGTAACAAAACAGAATATTTCCACAATTCAGTTTCTGCAATAAATGACACTGATTATGCCCAAAAAGGTATGAAAAATGACAAAGAACATATTTGGTAAATGTATATACTGTAAAACTCAGGTCCACCTTGAACTGTCCGTTTAATAATGAAGGATTTTTAACAATAACGTTACATTCAGGTACCCTGACTGTAGTTTAGCAACATCAACAAATGTGGAATAATGTGCAAACCAGCTTCATACATGAAATATATGACAATGTAATTATTGTGATTCTAAGCAGTGTTGTCAAGACTTCAAATACAAAACTATATTCTACAATCATAAGAAAATGTACCCAGGTGTTTATTGGGGTTCACTGTTAAAAGAGAGTATCAAATCTACGAGGGTCATACTGAAAGTCATGAGCAACAATTACTTGTAAAGTAACATGCTTTATTATTGACAAACCAAATACACCACCTCAATCTACAGACCTTTCTTTATTTTTCCACATAATCGCCACTTCTTTGTACAAATTTCTCCCAGCATTCTGGGAGTTTGAAAATTCCCCTTCTGTAAAATTCTGTTCCAGTCATCTGAAGACACTGACACACTGCTTTCCGAATTGTCTCCCTTGTCTCAAAACGTTGTCCACGCAGCTGATCCTTCACAAATCCGAAAAGATGGTAGTCAGAGGGTGCCAGATCAGGGCTATAGAAGGGGTGTGGAAGAACTTCCCACCCCATCTTTGCAATTGCTTCGAATGTGACCTTTGTGGTCTTCGGTCAATAACCGTGGAACCCAACGAGCACGAACTTTCCTATAGCCCAAGCTTTCGATCATCACCTGTACTGCACTGTGCCCTATTCCAAGTTTTCGGGCTATTGTGTGCACAGTCACACGCCTGACATCTTGAATGATCTCATCCACTCTTTCCTTGTTGCGTTCAGTTGAGGCTGTTTGAGGACGACCACTCCAAGGCTCATCTTCGATGCTGGTGTTCCCATCTTTAAAATGTTTCACCCATCTTCAAATATTGCTCGCACACATACACACACTTCCATAAGCACGTTGAATTCAGAAAGCAGTGCGTCGGTGTCTTCGGATGGCTGGAACAAATTTTACAGAAGGGGAATTTTCAAACTCCCAGAACGCTGGGAGAAATGTGTACAAAGAAGTGGCAATTACGTGGAAAAATAAAGAAAGGTATGTAGATTGAAGTGGTGTATTTGGTTTGTCAATAATAAAGCATGTTACTTTACAAAAAATTGTTGCTCATGACTTTCAGTACGACCTACGTATATTTGGCATTATAATAAGAAATGTGCATGGTACTGTAAAAGCCCAAATGTTGGTAAAACATCATATTCCATGAGAAGATGGGAAAGGTAAGGAAATGCTTTTTTACTACTGACAAAGAGATTAAAATGTACAGAGTACAAAAATATTTGGGCAAAATATTGAGAAGGGTATACATTTATTAACACACTCTTGTAATTGATTATTTTTCCAGTTTTATAAATGACAATTTTTCAAACATACTTTTAGCACTTATATTTTCACAGAATGTACAGCTACACTAGCAGAAGGAATTAGACACAAAAATAAGTCACTGCCTTGTACATCATGTGTGTGTGTGTGTGTGTGTGTTTATATTATTGTTATTATTATTATTATTATTATT